>NC_055704.1:26207500-26350000 GCF_017639745.1 Melanotaenia boesemani
AGCACCCGACCGAGAACTCTGCTCGCGCCGTCCTTGATGTTGTTGTTACACAGGAGCAACAAAAGAAAAGAAAAATCAGATGTTGGATGGAGGACTGTTAATTTTCATGTCTGACTATTATGAAAATTACATTAGGTGAGACTTGTATTGTACAGAAGATTCTGGATATAAATGAAACCATAATTAAATTCTCCCAGAATAAAGATGTTAAATTAGTTTATTTTAATGTGCGGGGATGAAACATCAAAACCTCAGAACTTCTACCTGCCACCTCACAGAATCTTCACTCATGATCGTTCTGCAGCAAAGTTATGATGTTTTCCTGGACTGGTGTTCACTCTTAGTATAAATACACATGTAAGGCATAATTTAATAAAAAACTCTACTCTGAAGGTTTCACAGCATGGTTTCAGATCCAAATCTTGCTCTATTCTGATAGTTTACATTTGAGAAATCTTGTTAATCACAGATTAAATTGTGAAACTTCACCATTTCACCACTGAAGTCCCTGCAGTCCGTCTGCAACACGAAGTTATTGTCCATGACTCCTGACGGACTAATAATGGACAGATTCGGTGCTGTAGATCAGTCATGTTTTCACCCTTTTTCTGTGGGGTAACGTGTGTTTTTGCTGGTTTGACAGGGAAAAGGAAATGAAAATCAAATGAAAACCTGTGTTTGTTAACTTAGCCATAAATCCTTCACTTCCTAAATCAGACTGTTTCCAGTCATGGAACAATATTTTAAATTAGAGCAATAAAACTGAATTCATAGATTGTTGCATAGACTTTAGTAATAAACATGACCACACCTCTGCACAGACATGTGACCAGAGAGAGCATTTCTGTGTGAAACCTTTCAGCCTGCTGAACATTATTCTGTGTGTAGCACAAAAATCCACACAGAGAACAAACGATAGAGAGATGAGCCATGCTGAATGATCTTCACATCCACTAACGATGAAAACAGTCAGAGGGATTCTCCGGGGACAGACTCACAGCTACACACTTCTAGAGACACAATATATTTTGTATGAGTTTATGCGTTTTTGTTAGGAATATTTTGCAAAGCATACCTTTTAAATTTTTTATGATGAACTTGTTGTGAACTGAGTTGAAACTCTGGCAGATTCAGGCTGTTACAGTATGTGGCTTGGGAAAGCTTCCGCACGCTTCCCAAGAGCTTAAAGAGGTTACTGGGGAAAGAGGTCCCGGCATCTTCTTAGACTCATTTCAGTAACAGGAAACAAGCTCCCTGGTCACTTTATTAGGTCTGTCTTGCCTTCATTCCTGGTCTGATAGATAAAGCAGGTGGTGGAAACCTTCCTCAGAGGTTTTCTCCATGTTAACATGACAGCATCACACAGTTGCTGCAGGTTTGTCGGCTGCATCCATGATGAGAATCTCCCGTTCCACCACATCCCAAAGCTGCTCTACTGGACTGAGATCTGGTGGCTGTGGAGGCCGTTGGAGTCCAGTGAACTCATGGTCATGTTCTAGAAAGCAGGTGGAGATGATCTGAGCTTTGTGACATGGTGCATTATCCTGCTGGAAGTAGCATCAGAAGATGCTCCACTGTGGTCATAAAGGGATGGACATGGTCAGCAACAACACTCAGGTAGGCTGTGCTGGTTAAACCAGGCCACGTTGGTACTAAGGGGCCCAAAGTGGGACAAGAAAATCTCCCCCCACCATTACACCAGCAGCAGCCTGAAGCGTTGATCCAAGGCAGGATGGATCCATGTCTTCATGATGTTTCCAGCAGATTCTGAGCCGAGCATCTGAATGTGGAGCTGAAATGGAGACTCATCAGACCAGCAACGTTTCCCCATCTTCTATTGTCCAGTGTTGGTGAGTGTGTGTGAATTGTAGCCTCAGTTTCCTGTTCTTAGCTGGCAGGAGGCACCCGGTGTGTCTTCTGCTGCTGTAGTCCATCTGCTTCAAGGCTGGACATGTTGTGTGTTCAGAGATGCTGTTCTGCAGATCTTTGGTAGGAACCAGTGCTGATTGGACTTCCTGTTGCCTTTCTATCATCTCCAACCAGTCTGCCTACTAGCTCCCACTTAGCCCAGCCTAATACCACCCCACCCGATTTGTAGGTGTTCCCATCAGGATTTTCCCGGGGCGAGTAGATGTTTATTTTTTGGCACCTACTCCATCGGGGGTCTGAAGGTGCAGAGCCTGGGGGAAAATCGTGACGTTTCAAGATAGCAGACCACTATTGGCCAGAATTTGAAGTCATGGGATTAGTCATGAGAGTGTCTCCCGACCCCGCCATCTTTAAAACCCCAAAGCTGCGACTATGGATAACAACACTGGCATTAAACCAAGCAGCATGTAATCATGAACTCGACGTCCTCCAATGTTGTTCCATGTGTGCCACCTTGCTAACACAACCCCGCCCACACTGAGCGTTGTCCTCTATTGTAATGGGAGCAGTCGAAACCGGGGTGGTGTCAGCTGGATTAAGGTAGGGCTAAGTGGGTACTAGTGGGAAAGGGCCATTAATGCACTGAGTTGCTGCCATGTGACTGGCTGATTAGATATTTGTGTAATTGAACAGGTGTACCTGATGAAGTGAATGGTGAATGTAGCTCGCTCTGTTAATAAGGGTGAAATCAGTTGAATTTTATTCTTTGTTTTTCATGTCACCATGGTTACTCATGTTGTCTCTTTGCCGCCATTTTTGTATGTAGCTAGAAAACTGCAGCCCATCCATGTTCAGAGGATCAGTTCCTGCTGTGCTCTGCACACTGTGCACTTCAATAGCTGCAGTCTTTTTTTCTAAAAATCAAACCCTGTGCCTGTCATGTTTTTTCTGTTTTTCCTCCAGAGATTGACCAAGTATTTCTTTCATTTCATACATTTTTTGTAGGATTACATGAAGCCATTCTAAATTAAGGCTACAGCACGAGGCACAGTGAGTCAGATGATTTTTTTGCACCTGCCTGATGTCACCTGCTTTTTTTAGATGGCGATGACAGCAACACAGACTTGAAGTAGCTCCAAGTGACAGCTCATCTCTCCTCTATCTGTGATTGTTGCAGACAATTATAGTCATAAACCCCCAACTGAGTCTTTGAATCAGAGAGTTTGGGGTTTGGGAGATGTGTAAGATAAAATGAGCTGATAAACTGTTTTCACCTTTCAACTGTTGTTGGTCCCACAAACAAGAAATCATTAAGTTGAAGTAAATGTTATTTTTCTTATCATCCAGTCAGCTCACAGTAAATGTAAAGTGATGCAATTCTGCTTTGTGCTGCGTTGCATCACCGCTCCTCCAGGCTGCTGCAGGGCTTTGTGTGATTCTGGACATGGCTCTAACCCATCTCTTCCTTTTCTGTTTGGTGTTGCACAGGAGTTTGCTGCACTGACCAAGGAGCTGAACGCCTGCAGGGAGCAGCTGCTGGAAAAGGAGGAGGAGATCTCTGAGCTCAAAGCTGAGAGGAACAACACCAGGGTAATTACACTCTCAGCATACAACTAGAAAACATTTAGTAAACAACTTTTTTAAACATGACAATAGTTCTGCACCATAACGTTCCAAAACACCATATTTTACATTTTTTCAACATTTAATATTTCCCCAAATTCAGCCTTGGTCCTTCATCCCAGCCGTTCCAGATGTGGCTCTACGGAGAACGGCTTGTTTCTGTGTCTGAACCTTTAAATGTTCCTGAGTGGAGCCTGGCCACGCCCCTCTCTGGGAGAGGATCCGGCTTTCGTTGGCGCCCGCTCGGTGATTTTAAAGAGCAGGCCGGGGGGGGCGGGTCAACGACAGTAGTTACTACCAGATGGTTATTTCCCTTCGTGAGGTCACAGAGGGAAAGATGTCAGACTCACCTGTTTAAGCACACATTCGTTTAAAAGTGGAGGAAGCAGGTGAGAGAGGAGACAAAACACAGGCTATGGGGACACATATGACTGTTAGAAAACCTTTAGAAAGTGAATTTTGCATAATATGGGACCTTTAAAGAAGTTTATTTCTTTGCTATCAAACATTCATCAACAAGTTTCTGTAACATTTAACAACTTACCCCAAATGTCCAAAAAAAAAAAAAAGTCCAAACTGTCTGCTGCAGACTACGATAAACAGCACTCTGTGGAAGCCATAGCTATCTACTGGGTATGGCTGCAAAGCTGCAGAAGCACTGAAGCAACCATGCACACTGTCTGTTTCCAATGCCAGGACATGCCTCATTAGCTATCTGCATTCTGCCTGAAAATCTTCCCACTTACCTCGCAGGGCCGGCCCCTCAGCAGCAGAACAAAGTCCAAATGGCACCGATGGCCTGCAGTGTCCAGTTCAAAGACACTGGGGAAGAAAGCAGGAAGGGAAAACATAAGTGAATCAGCTTGATTTTGTGGAGCTAAAGTCCTATATCTACAATAAAAAAAGAGAAAAAAAGATCCTTTTTAAAGCAGTTTCTGCTGTTGACAGATAAGACTGTTTTCCAGCTCTTTGCTGATTAAGTGTGGATGCACAGTCTGTCAGGGAGATGATTTTAGCAAAACACTTTCAGAAAAATCCAGAAGAAAGAGAAAAAAGGTGCAAAAAAGAAAGGACAAAAATAGTAAATTCATGCCTGTGCCTCATTATCACCTCCAACACTCAGAGCAGTCGCTAAGCAAACTTTAATTAAGATTAACTTTTTTGCACGCAGAGAGCGCAGACCTCAACCAAAGCCATTGTAATTTGTTTTTTGCCAATAATTGTGGGCATTATTTTTGAGTTAGAAGCTCTGATGGCAAAATGATCCCTATCACCCTGTAGGAAAGATTTCTTTAAAAAATTCCTGGACCCAGGCAGTGATCCATACCCCCAAAATCTGATCGCTTGTTTATTCCATTTCTGAGATTTCTTACAAATTTAATCAAAATCCGTACATAATCTTTTGAGTTGCTAACAGATAAACAAACCAACGCCACCAAACACACGACCTTGACCTTGGTGGAGACGAGGAGCTGGTGTGATGGCCATGGAGGAGCAAACTTGGAGTGGTGTGGAGACATGAGACAGAAAAATCAGGACAATGAAAACAGGATGAAAATATTTACCGACCAGGATTAGACTGCTGTGTGTTCTAACTCTGAGGCAGAGCAAACTCTTCCTGATTGATCCAGCAGTGTTTGTTTTTCCTGAGCGTGCAGGAATATCCAGACGTGACAGAGTTGAAAAGATGACAGTAGGTTTACGGTGTTTCGACTTTCTCCTGCACAGAACTTCTGCCTTCTGCAAAGTTTTTGATCACATTTTTGTCTTCAGCGTCTTAAAGAAGAAATGAGACCGAAATGCTTTACTTGAAGAATTGTTTTCTTTGTAGTTTCTCTTTAAAAGTCAGCTGACTTCTGCTCAGTTAGATGCTCTTGTGTAGTTTATTTATAGAATATATTTCCTACTGGGATACAGATTAAAGTGCTAGAAAACTGACAGCACCAAAACAAAGCAAGCAATATAAAAACAGATCAAGATCAGAGCAGAAACCTCTCACAGAAGTCACAAGATTATTATTTAACAATTAAATTCAAGTTAAGGGGCCAGCAAGGAAGAGAGATCAGTCTCACGGATCCTTTAACATCATGATCATGGCAGGCTGATTGGAGTATCTGTGTTAGTTCAACCAGGTTTTGCTGTCAGTCTTATTGAAAAGGAAAGCTTTCAGTCTAATCTTAAAACTATAGACAGCATTTACCTCCCGAATCGAAAGTGGGAGCCGGTTCTGTAGGAGAAAGACTCCAGGGACCATAAGCAAGCCGGAATTTTTAAAACAAAGTGCTGCTTTAGGAAATTATGGGACAGTAAAGGCCTTAAGACACGTTGAAGACGGATTATTGAAAGCTTTGTAAGAGAAGGATTTTAAAACAGTTAAGAATTTTACAGGTTGTCAGGATGTCTGTAACTTCAGCAACGTTTGTTTCATGTGCGTGTTTAAAAGATAAAGCCAAAATATTACACAGAGATTCCTTAGAGTTGTATTTAAAGACACGGTGATCCCATGAAGACTGACTATAACAATGAATAATATGTTACTGAGGCTTTAGGCATGGATACTGGAACTGTTTTGGGTAAATTTAATAGCAAATAATCAACTTCTCATCCAGACATTTATATCCATAATTAGGTCTCTAAATGGTTAACATCACCTGGCTTTGTAGATGGATACATCTGTTTATATCAGCATAATAATAAACTTATTCCATGTGTTCTGGTGGTGCTAAAATGTCCTGCATATGATGAACAAAACTGTTCCTAATACAGAATCATGTGTTGGCACCATGTCGGAATTTAAATCCCCCATCCATGGTTTTCACACCCCATATCATCACACTCAGCTTCACTGTATTTTATATGCAGTTATAGTGGTAGTCCTGTCCTCCCTGATCAAATATGCTGGACTAGGGATGCACTGATGCTAGGGCTGCTCGATTATGGGAAAAATGATAATCACGATTATTTTGATTGAAATTGAGATCTCGATAATTTAACACAATTATAGATAAGAGGTTTGGGGGTGGCATTTGAAGTGTTTACTGTGGTAATACAGACTAGTTTCTTTCCACCAGGTCGCCATAGCTATTGTTTGTCTCAGACCAGCAGCTTTGTTCCATCTGGTGTGATCTGGAAAAAAATAGTCTGGAGACATTTCGTTTTCACGTTGAAATCCGAGTCAATAAAATGTAGCGCGACATTTCTATATGGCTCTGGTGAGGCTTTACCACAGGTCCATAGCGGTGGCGAAACATCGGACTGTCACCACGTCTTTCACAACACCCTCACTACACTCATCATACAGGGCAGAGAGAGACAGTCCACTAACATGGTGGTGAGATGGCAGTGATGCCGTTTGTCCAAAGTGTTGATGAGTTTCTTAAATCCCGGATTGTTCATTGTGTTAAATGAGAAAAAAGTTCTGTTTGTTTATAACGTTTGTCTCTCTGTGACTCTGGGAGCTGGTGGATTATTTAGTTGCAACTCACAAAAATTGAACATTTTTCTATTTTTTTTTGTGTTGCATCGCAAGTCCCCGTGTGCACGTTTGTGTGCACGAACGCAACATTTTACATGCACGACTGTCGCCTGCCGCTTGGCTGGAGGAGGGCAGAGATTTTCACTTCCTCGCGCAAGTTTACATAGAAAATGATGGAGAAGGAGCGACGCCGCCTCCCGTGTGTCCAGGTGTCTGCAACTCGTTCTGAATAAAACTAAAGCGGTCGGGCTGGGGGAGGAGTCTGCAGCAGTGGGAGGAGTCTGCAGCAGTGGGAGGAGTCTGCAGCAGTGGGAGGAGTCTGCAGCAAAGCGTTGCAATGACAGCTGCGCTCGGTTTGAAAACAGCAAAAATAATCGGACCATTTCATTTTTATGATCGTTCAAAACCCAGATCGTAATTGCGGTTAAAATTCGATTAATTGCCCAGCCCTAACTGATGCCATTACCAGTAACTACAGCTGTCAAAATGAAGGGGTTCATGCAGAGACTCATCTGTGAAATTAACAAGTTATTTTTTTAAATATATAACACATAGCCAGTAAAGTTTTTACTCGTCCCTTATTAAAAATCTGAATTTGGCATTATCGATGTGAAAGAAGCGTGTAGCTGTGAACACAATCTGCCAAAAACCACATTTTCCTCCTTATTTGTTAAGATTCTGACTGTTTCCAGCTTTACATTTAGAGGACGACCCATTTATCATATTACACAACTCTGTCGTCACATCGGCCGCCCTGGTCCGCTCCTCACCATTAAACTCTAATGTACTGTGTTAGTAGCCATATTTGGTACGGACAAGTACTCAAATGTAAGTACTTGTACTGTATTTTTATTCATTATGATGCAGAGATGCAAATAAATCCAGCCAATAGATTCTGGTATTCACTGGTTTCCATTCAGTGTTTATTGTGAGGATTCCACTTAATATGTTTCCTGAAGAATTTGTTTGTGACTGTGTGTAAGAGGAAAACAATGTTTAATGAAATGAATGCTAGCTGCACTTGTGTGGTCTCCTTCAGTCACCAACCTGAACCAAGCTCAAAGGTGCAGGATGAATGTTCATATGGCTCCACTGCCTGCTGGCTATGTCTTCATCGTTGCACAGTTTGAAAAGCTGTTTTAAAACTGAAGCTCCTTTTAGTTACTCAGCAGTGGATGAAGAAGCTCACTTTCCAGAACATAGAATATAAACACATCTGCAAGAAACGGTTCAGTTTTACCTGTGCAGCAGAACCGGTATCGTCCCTCCACAGCTCGCTTGTTTACTTCCAGCTGTTGTACAGCGGCCTTCTCTACTCTGCCCACGTCTAGCTTCCTGTTTGCAGCTGACTTGACATGCCACCCAGCAACATAGATTAGTGTAATCCTTTTGTGCGTTGTCGCTGAAAGGATTGCACTTACCTTTGAGTAGAATTGAATGATTTTTTTTTACACTGTTCATACAGTCACAGTGAGGTGTTTCATATGAAAGAAACTTTCCAAAAGAATTTGGATTAATTGCACATCTATGCATATTTCAAACTTCACACATAACAGAATCTTTGTTTCTCTTAGTGCTGCAAGAGCCAGCTGTTTATTTTATGTCTTTCATCTATATGAAAACCCTCCATTATTTGAGGACCTTTTATGTCTTTCTTACCTTTTGAAATGTAGATCTTCAGTCTTTTTTCTCACAAGAAACACTTGACTTTTTTCTTTTCCAGCTACTTCTGGAGCATCTTGAGTGCCTGGTATCCAGACATGAGCGGTCACTTCGGATGACGGTGGTCAAGCGGCAGGCTCAGTCTCCCTCTGGAGTCTCAAGTGAGGTCGAAGTCCTCAAAGCACTCAAGTCCTTGTTTGAACACCACAAAGCCCTCGATGAGAAGGTGATGGCATTATTTACTCATGTTAAGGTGCTGGAGGTGTCCGGGTTAGAACCAGAAAAGTCTTGCAGACAACACGGCAGCCCACCACCGATTTATAATTACCCTGACGGGCTTCATGTACGAATATCCGAGCATTATTTTCGTATGAACCGTTAGTGACAGCAGCCCGTCCTGCTCAAGCTTTTAGCTTCCAAATGGCCCATTTATCAAGTTGAACGTGATTTATGAAGTTTTCTGCCTGTGTTACACAGCCACAGCCCCCTGACGCATGCTTCCTCACCTCTAAAAGCCTTCATTAAGTGCATGATTTTCAGGGTAGTAGAAGCTGTCCAGGGACCTGGCAGCAGTCCCAACTGGGATCCCCATTATCTTTTTTATCCAGGATTAACCTGTTCTACTAGATCTCTCTGACCATCACAGCTAAGATTAACCTGCTGGTACGTTCACAGGTGAAGAGTCTAAACCAGGGGTGTTCAACCTGTGGTTCTGGAGCAGAAAGTGGCTCTCTGGACCTTCCATATGGCTCTAAATATGGGGCTAAAAATGCTAAAAAACTAACTATGTTTTTAAATATAGATATAATAACAAATGCAGATTTTTAGCAATTTTTCAGTTTTTTTCATGGAATAATTGTATTGGATTTCCACAAGATAATGACCCTAAAAGTACAGAGGTTTGCAGAGGTTTTATGTTTTTCTTTATTTTAAAACCTAAAAATAGAAAAAAAAACGCGGTTCTTCAGAAATGGGAACAAATTTCCTGGCTCTTTAGATTGGAAAGGCTGCAGACCCCTGGTCTAGGAGGAGAATATCCTCTCAGCATCTCTACTTTAAAAGCAATAAGAGCCACAGTAATGTGTTATTGGATGGCTGAGGGATGAAAAGAGGGCAGCCCCTTCTGCTGCCTTTTGCTGTTAACTCCTGCTCACCTACACTGGAATTTAAACAGCAGCTGGTCGGAAATGTTTCATAACAGAAGGCATCTATTTGCATATGATAATGGATGGCTCTTATTTGTTTGTTTTAACTTCTAGGTAAGAGAGAGACTACGAGTGTCACTGGAGAGGGTGTCCGCCTTAGAGGAAGAGCTCACAGCAGCCAATCAGGAGGTAACAGCCTTCAAATGCATAAAAAATGATAAATACTGTAAAATTTTCAAATGTATTTGTTAGTTTCTGTTGTGATTGTGTAATAAGGCATCCTTACTAAATATGGATGATGATGTGAACACTACATACATAAACAGATGATGAGTTAAATTAAATCTTGTAAATATAAAACTGTACATTACAGCCAGGATATGTCATGTTTAACTGTAGCTATATGTATTACCTGTTGTCTTTCTTTGTGAAATATATACTAAACTTAATAATCTCATATAATATAATATAATATAATATAATATAATATAATATAAAAAGTATTCAGTTGGGATTTTGTGCAAAAAGTAAATAAAAACAGAACACAATGATTTCTAAATCATCAACCCACATTTTATTCCCAGTAGAAGATAAACATCACATCAGAAGATGAAACTGAGACATTTTACCATTTTAGGAAAAATGTGAGTTGATAGTGAATCTGATGGCAGCAGCATGTCTGGAAAAAGTAGTTCCAGGGTGATGTTCGGCATGGGGGAAAAAAGTAGTTACAGCTGGATTTCTGCTTCCATGATGCTCCAGATGTTGTGTACTGGTGAAAGGTCTGGACTGCAGGCAGGCCAGTTCAGCAGCCGGACTCTTCTCCTGTGAAGCCATGCTGCTGTGATGGATGCAGGATGTGGTTCAGCATCGTCTTGCTGAAATCTGCAAGGCCTTCCCTGAAAGAGACGTTGTCTGGATGGGAACAGATGTTGCTCTAAAACCTCCATGTACTTTTCAGCATTGATGGAGCTTCACAGATGTGGAAGCTGCCCACGCCATAGGCACTAATGCAGCCCCATCCCATCAGAGATGCAGCTTTTCACCTGTCCACTGATAACAAGCTGGATGCTCCCTCTCCTCTTTAGTCTGCAGGACACGCCGTCCATATATATATATATATATATATATATATATATATATATATAGTATATATATATATATATATATATATGTGTGTGTGTATATATATATATATATATATGTGTGTGTGTATATGTATATATATATATATGTGTGTATATATATGTATGTATACATATATATATATATGTATAAACATATATATATATATATATGTATATATACATATATGTATATATGTATATATATATGTATATACATATATATATATATATATGTATATATATATATATATATATATGTATATGTATAAACATATATATATATATATGTATATATACATATGTGTATATGTATATATATATATATGTATAAACATATATATATATATATGTATATATACATATATGTATATATGTATATATATATATATGTATAAACATATTATATATATATAATATATATATACTATATACTATATATATATATTATAGTATATATTAGATATATATATGATAATATATAATATATATATATATATATATATATATGCATATATTATATATGATAATTATATATATATAATATATAGCATAATGTTAATAAGTATATATATATATGCATATATGTATATACATATATGTATATGTATTAGTAGATAGGTAGATATGTATATGTTACTTATCTGTTACTAATTAACCGGATTAGTTGTCCAATGCTCCTCCAGCTGGTTTTGGTTTGTACCAGTTACTTTTCCAGCCTTTCATTGCTCCTGTTCCAGCTTTTTACAGACATGTTGCTGCCATCAGATTAGAAATGAGTTAATTTACCATGAAATAGTAAAATGTCTCAGTTCTAACATCTGCTGTTTATGTTCTGTTGAGAATAAAATGTGTGTTAATGAGATTTGTTAATCGCTGAATTCTGTTTTTATTTACATTTCATACAGTGTCCCAACTTACCTCCATGTTTGCAAGGAATTAAAAGGTGACACGATCACCCCTAACTGGAGAGAAGTGATTCTCTCTGTTACGGCCTCTTCATCATCATGTGGCAGCTGTTCTGAAGCTTGCACTCACACTGCGGATGGTCCTATTACAGCAGGGAAAACCCTCAGGTTGGCAATTTGCTACCTCTCAGACTTTCCAGACTGACACTCAGACCTACAATAAAACTCAGTATAAAGAAGAGAAGGGAAAAAGTTTGCAGCCATTTGGAGTGGGCAGAGGACAGATGGGAACTGGAGGGGTTGGAGAGGACAGGAAAAATAAGGAGGTTGTGTGTGGTGGTGTGTGTTAATGAGAGGAAAAGGGTGCACTTGGTCAAGTTTGCAGGTGTGGAGGGGAGAGTAACTGTAATGGTGTGTTTGGATGGTGAATAGATGTTGTATAAGTTGGCAGATAGGGGGGATTTGAAATGAATATAATGTGACAGACCACCAACTCCTATAACTGTCTGTCTTTTTTGAAAGCTGCCTTATAACGGAGCTGTTGCATCCCTGACAGATATTTAAGTAAAGGACGCAGCACTTTTGAGGAATTCTCTCACACATCACAGCCAAGGTTGGAAATGCTGTACAGGACATCTGTGAGGTCGTTCCTCATAAATGGCGAGCAACACTTGTCAGCCGAGGACAGATGAGTGATTAAACCTTGAGGCTGCAGGCTGATGGTCAAACCGGTGCTGCTGAATAGAAATATTCTCACTTCAGAGGCTCCGGGGAAGCATGAGCAAGCAAACTGGTAATTGATTAGGGAGGTCTGGTATGAGTCCCATTTCCCTGCAGCCTTTTTCTCAACGCCTGATGAAATCAGCAGCCTTTGACCTCATGCAGTCGCAGGTGTTTCAGTGTCCACACAATGATTTCTGTAAGTGATTGCAATTTGCTGCTATGAAACAAATAGTAATGAGGGTTGTGCTGGAATTAAACTAGATATAAATTGTTCAAATTCTAAAAAATAGTGGAGCATAATTGGCTGAAATGAGTAGCGACTCTCACCTGCAGGCAGTATTTTAGTTTTCAAGCTGGTCACTTGTTAAGTCACCAGGCCCTGCTTTATAATGCAATGCCCATACTATCAAAGTTACAAATATTGTGTACATGATAATATATGTTTCCTCAAACAAATGAAAAACAGTTAAAAGTAAGTGCCCCTCCCCTGCAGACACCGAGTGTCCTGCAGGCTTGAGTCGACATCTCCAATCACTCTGTGATGCTTTGCTTCAGAATGCACAATGACTCATCCATACTTTATCATTTTCTAGGGAAAGGAAAACTCCAAAATGCCATTAAGAATTCCCAAAAACCTTGGCTATTATTGAGCCAAATGCTTGTGTATCTATGACACGTGGAACCAATTATTTATCATGTTCAGATAATTGGCCTGGGTCAGTTATTTTCCTAAAACTGAGACAGATAATGAGAGGCTTGAAATGCAGAAATGTCTGTAAATCAGGCAGCTGCACAGCAGTGATTTGGCTGATTTACCTGCAGCTCAAACATTCTCAATAATCTACGTAAGAGACAGTGCAGCCACCATTTAATTAAAAGCTTATTTAAATGCACTTATTTCATGCCTCATTCTATGGAATGTACTTTTTTTAGATGTTAAAAATTAATAAATAGCATGATTTTAGTATTACCTATCAACCTTCACTCACCCTGCTCTGCAAACAGACTGAAGTGTTAATCGGGAGAATTTTAAGCCCCATTCAAACGAAACTCTGCTAGAACTGTGGTGTCTGATTTTCCAGATTCCCACTAATAAGATGGATGGACAAATGTAGAAATCTCAACACAGACATTTAAAAAGCACCTTTCTATTCTATCACACAGCAGCACATAAAATCAAGTAAAACATGTAAAACAAAAACACTACAACAGAAATATAAAAAATTTAATTGATAATATCTAATAAATAAAATCTAAAGTGTCGGATAAAATCAGGAACGACTGATAAAAGTCTGTTTAAAGAAGATATTTAAAAGACGGCATTGACTTTGCTGATCTGATCTCCTCAGGCAGGTCGTTCTAGAGCTTTTGGTCTTTTTGACCTCTGATCTTAAACCGAGTCTCTGGAACAAGTCCAAGTCCTTTGCCGGCAGATCTCAGATTTCATATTGTTCTAAAAGGACAGATAAATAGGAGGATAAAGGCCAGGAGCTGCGCTTTAAAAGGCAATATTAAGATCCAAAACACACAGAGATGCAAAGAGGCTGAAGCAGGAGTAACATGCTCTCTTTTCCTGGTTCTGTTTAGAAGTCCGGCAGCTGAGATCTGAACCATATGATGAAAAAAAACTGTTTCAGTAGTTCAGGCGTGTGCAGATAAGTGTGTGAAATGGTCCCCGAATCTGAGAAAGATAGAATAGATTATATTTTAGAAATGTTTCTTAGATGCTGGAAACCGACTGCATGAGTTTGGAACCGGCAGTAAGTCTTCACACGAGAAGCCAGCATGTGGCGGAACATCTCTGAAAGCGTGTGATTGTAGTTTAAGCACCTTGATGCTTCGCCTTGATGTTCTCAGTTCACTTAACTTTTAGTTCAGTCACTCCCTCGTCACATTACCACAGACAGAAAAAGAAAGACAGACAAGGAAACCACGTCTTGTTGCTCCTCTTCTTCTTCAGATTTGTACCTCTTGATGAAAGGCAACATCAAAAAGAAATGATGGGCATTGTGCTCCTTCTGCATCTGGCAACTTCCTTCTGTAATCTGGAGACACATGCAGCCTCCGTTCATTAAGGGTTTTGCTTTCATGTTGCGTTGGTGGTGTTTGATCTGTGAGCTGGAGACGTTAAAATGGATGAAGAGATGAAGGACGTAACAGCAGAGAAGTTGAGACGTAGCTGTTCAGCTGATAGAAAACCCAGTTGTGGATGAGGGAAAAGCTGCTGCTACAACACTTTCTCCCAGTTGCATCTTTGTACCAGTGAAGGAGAGATTGAACCGACTCCCAAATAAATGATGTCAAAGTCACTGGACATCAGTGTTTCTTCTATTGACATTTGAGTCATTGATTATCCTCAAGCTGCCTCTTTGTTTCACTGTTTTTGTCAGTATCCTGGAATTTTCTCTGATTTTAAAAAGAAGAAACCTTCCAGTAGCTACAGCGTCCATGGCAACACAATTTCCCCTTTGGGGATTAATAAATAACCTAACCTAATCTAACTTAACCTAACTTTTACTTGTGGATTATTTTGATTAAACTAAATGAGAAGATGCATCAAAAGCAATCCAAGACTATTAGACAGCCGTATTGAGGTAGGTCCCTAACAACTCAACCCCCCTCCAGGTCTGGTATGTTCAGGCTTTTCAAGTCTCACCTCGTGACCACCACAGCGCTCAGGTATCTGGCAACAGAAGCTGTTATGATTAGTCAAGGCTGCACTTCAGGAATCACTTCTGTGTAAGATTAAAGTACGTACAACAGTTTACTGCGGTTTTCACTTAGCCGAGTCTAGAAGTCTGTTCCTGCATGTTTTAACACGAAACCCTGCAAAGTTTCAGGAGTGGTAAAGTCAGGATTATGAGCTTAGTCGCTGACGGTGGTGAAGATGCACAGTGGCTGTGTAACAGCGTACGTGCCTCCAGCTGTGTGGTGGTTCCATCCACCAACGTGAGAGCTCACGGTGCTGCATATGAAGGTCTAACTAAGGACTGCACTTGTACATCTAGAGTAACCAGAACAAACTCTGTGTTTCTCCTGCAGATTGTGGCCTTACGGGAGCAAAATGCTCACATTCAGAGAAAAGTTGCATCGGGAGAGGGAGCAGAGGACATCCTGGAAGGCGGTGAAGCCCAGCAGAAGGTCCACGGCAAGGTGAGCTCTGGAAGGAAATTCAAGATACGAACAGCAAGTAAAGTTTAAACAAAACTAATTAAAAAGCGCTTCTTGCCAACCTGGTTTATTTTATTATTCTAGAGCAATTTGCTAAATATTTTAATTATATTAAAGAATTGTATTTGATCTCATTTAAGTTCATTTTAATCTATATTATCTTATTTTATTTCATTTTATTGTATTATCATATCTTATTTGATCTTTATCTCATTATATTTTAAACCCAAATTAATTTATTTTAATTAATTTAGTTTTGTTTTTTATCTTGTTTTACTCAGTAAACAAGACACAATCAGGATATTCTCACTACACTTTAAAATGAATTAACTTAAATAGTCAGATTAACTCTAAAAATCGTGGCTTTAACAATCTTTGGTCCACACGGCTGGTTTGGAGTTCCTTCTGCTGCTTTATTGATTCTTCTTTTTATACATTTCCACATGTATTCTCCTTGGTTTCTACATGTAAAGCTGGACAGAAACGTCCCATCAGATTATTATTTTAAAACAGAGAAATAACAGCGTGACCGTTTACCAGAGCACACTGATGCTGTTTAATGTTTGGAGCAGAATCTGGGAAATACTTCCATCCAGACAGCTGCAGAGGACACCTGCATATATCAGAGCCACGTCTTTACCTTCAAGGCTGCTCCATGTCAGGATGCAGCCTGGAGGAAAGATGTTGGAGGAAAGGGATGAGGAGTGTGCATGCTAGGGGAGGTCATGAGGAGACGGCATTGTTGGCTGGTTTGTGGAGATTTGTGGAGTTTGTTTGTGTAAATCTTAATGTGGGTTATTGGGAACTTGGAGTGGAGAAGGGGAAGGAAGGACTGACCCACCATCAAATATGATGCAAACACAAAATGATCCACTTCCACAAATCAAGCTGAAATAATGTCATTGTGAGAGTTTGTCTCCATATGTAAAAAGATAACCGTTAAATATCAGCACACGTCTGCCCGACTCGCTCAGCTTTTAACGGCTTGCAGGGAGAAAGAAGGAAAACGTGAAAGACTCCATACAAGACACCACCTGGTTTACGCAAACTTTTCATTTTACTACGTCGCTTTCTCTCTAACCCTGGCTTAGAATTAAGATGCATGATGGTTTAGATGAGGGCTCTTCAGCGTTTTTCAGGCCGATGACCCCAAAATGAACAGAGATGGGACCATCACACAGCTGACTGGCATCTGTTCTGCCACCTTTTACATTTTGTGTGCTTGTTTGTTTTTTAAAATGCCTGATCAACCCAAAATTTTAGGGACCCGTATGTGTCACTGACCCCTGTTGAAGCCCTCTGCTTTTACACATTTTCCAGGCCATGTATCTCAGTTCCTCTCATGCCATGTAGATGCTGCCCTGCAGAAAACACAACAACACATTGCCATCTGTCATTTTTCATTTTGTAATCATCCAGCGGTGGAGAGAGCTTCTAACATTTTCCCTGCCGTTGATTACAGACTCAGGTATAAATGCGGTGCACATGCAGCATATTTACATCATTCAGACCATTGTGGGGATGTACTTACATGGCTGCTTTGTGTGTTTATTGTTATTTGTTTGATTTACTTTTAGCTGCTTGCAGCACCCATCAAAAACCTCTCGTCTCTTTTACCGCTAACAACTACTGCAGGATGAACGTCTCTTTTCTAGCAGCCTTTTTTACAGGTTGAAGCAGAAACCTTTGACTGTCAGTGACAGCATCTGGCTGCTTGATGTCATTATTAAACATGTTTGTTGAGGTTTCTTCAGTCTTACCTCTCTGTAGGATTTACAGCCAGGTCCACATATATTTGGACATTAACACAAATTTTGTTATTTTATGTGTTTGCCAAAACAAAATCAACATACAGTTATCTAATCAATATGAGCTTAAAGTGCCGACTCTCTGCATTCCTCCTCCTCACTCCAAATTGGAGTGAAAGTTCAGGAATTACAACTTTTTAATATCTAACTGCTTCTTTTTTAAGGGGCCAAAATAATTGGACAGTTTACTCTAAAGCTGCTTCACGGACTTAATGGGCTGTTCCCTAATTAATCCATGATTAAGCAGACAGGTAGAAGGCCTGGAGTCGATTCCAGGTGGGGCATTTGCATTTGGAAACTGTTGCTTTGAACCTACAACATGCAGTCAAATGAGCTCTCAATGGATGTGAAACAGGTCGTCCTTGGATTGGATAAAAAAGAATGAATCCATCAGGAGACAGTAAATATGTTAAGAGCTACTAAAACAACAGTTTGGTACGTTCTGAGATCCATAGTGATGAAACACCTTTCACAACATCTACCTGAGTAAAGAACACTCTCCAGAAAGCAGGTGTATCTGTACTGAAATCCACCAGAAAGAGAAGTCTCCATGAGGGCAGGTAGAGGGTTTGCCACAAGCTGCAAACTATCCGTCAGCCTCGAGATGGACAGTCCAGAGTAGACTTCTAAAGAAGCCGGCTCAGTTCTGGAGCATTCTGTGGACACATGAAACGAAGATCAGCCTGTACCAGAATGATGGGAAGAAGAAAGTGTGGAGAAGACTAGGAGCAGCTCCTGATCCAGAGTCCACCACATCTCCTGTAAAGCTTGGTGGAGGCGGTTAGATGGTATGGGCATGCATGGCTTCCAGAGGCTCTGGGTCACTGGTGGACCTACTTTCTGCTCACATTCTGCAGGGCTGACTGGACATCACGTCACAGTCCAGATGAACAATCACCCAGAGCATACTGAGAAAGCAACCCAGGAGTTTTTTAAGGAAAAGAAATGGAAAATCCTGCCATGGCTGAGTTAGTCATCAGATCTCAACACTACTGACCATGAACTTTGCTTGCTTAAGACAAGACTTACGCAGAAAGACCCACAAACAACTGAAGACGGCTGCAGTAAGGGATGAGCAGAGGATCACCGAGGAGGAAAGCCAGTGTTGGTGATGTTCATGGGTTCCAGGCTTCAGGCAGCCATTGTCTGCAAAGCACTCTCAACAAAGTATTAAAAGTAAACTTTCAGTTTGCAGTAATGTTAATTATCCAGTTACTTCTGAGACCCTGAAATGAGGAGATTTCCAATTTAAAAATTGGATTTTTTGACAGTCTCATGGAGACCTGCTTCCACTTTACAATAATTACATGTAAGCATAAACAAGATGCTTTCACAGTGAAAACCTCATTCCCAGCTAGTGTTTATTTCATGGTGATAGCAGTTGTTGCTGATGTTTTCTCGGCCCTCAGACCCAGAGCAAGCTGAATCTGTCTGGTGTCATTAATCTGCCCCATGCAGAGATCTGGAGAGCTGCACAGGGTGGAAACGTAATCAGATTACAAAAGCAAGTGTCAAGGCAATTTCTGCAAGAGTCTGAAGTGATTCTCTGTAAGATGAAATGAGGTGGCTCTTTCTACAGAAGCCTGTTAAGGATGCATTCGTTTGAATGAGGCGTGTTGGAGGACTGAAACCTGCAGGACGGCAGGGGCTCTACTAGACAAGTACTCTGTGTTAAAGATGAAAAACCAAATGACACTGCCTGGCTATTATAAATAAATAATGTCATGTCAGGCTGGGTCTTACTAAGCAAAGATCAGGGGCTGCTCCAGCTGGTCAGCTTTAGATTCAGCAGCGTGTAGACGAGCGATTCAGGGGGTCCAGGTCTTCACTGCACTTAAAACCTTTGAGATGTTTTGGAGACGACATTATGCTGAGATCTCGCTCTCCCATCAGAATAAAATAAATGAATGCAACTTTAGACAGAATTGATTTTATTTAATTCTTTTATCTTTATTTAATTAGGAAAAATTGACTCATTGAGAAAAAAAAAATCTCTTTTACAAAAGTGTCCTAGCCAAGACAGCAGCGAACAGAGAAGAAGATAAATCACAACCCGAAAAACATTCACATAACATTAAAAGCAAAAAAATACACATAAAACATGGACTAATTTCCAAGTCATCTGAGGGACATGTTGAACTAAGCATCTCCACTCTGAATGACCATTTGTCCGTAAATATAAGACATCTTTAACATGTAGTAAACCCAGTTTCCTCCATTCAAGGTCCTTGTCCAGGTCGTTCCAGGCAGCAGGAAAAGGCTTTAAAAGCAGTTTTTCATGCTCTGTTCTGACCTTGTGTGTAAACAGCTAACAGTCAAAGGTCTTGTGCTCAGAGATTAGACCTGGTTGAATTATATCTCGATAAGTATAATTATAAATATGAGGGAAGCAGTTATAGATGAGAACAAACCAGGGCTTCAGTCTCATCATGAACAAACCAACAAAAACAACCAACACAAGCTACAAAAAACAAAGATTGGTAAGAGCTTCGTAGTTTGTGTATAACCTCAGAGCACCAACATAAACCATATGAAGGGCACGCAAGCATTTAGAAGAAGCAAAATATAAATAAAACACAAGCACTGACAGAAGTTTCCTTTTAGCCTCAAAGGGAGGATTTAATCCTGAAGTAAAAACTTCACACAAAGGCTAAATGTGCTCTTCACGACAGGTGTAAAGCCTCTTTTCTCCCGTACCGTCTCTCCCCCAGCGTCTGTCCAACGGCTCTCTTGAGTCGGCCCGCGAGGCGAGCCAGGTGGTGGAGCTGCAGGACCTGCTGGAGAAGCAGAACTACGAGCTGGCCCAGATGAAGGAGCGCATGTCCTCACTGTCCTCCCGGGTCTCCGAGGTGGAGCAAGAGCTGGAGACTGCTCGCAAGGACCTCATCAAGTCGGAGGAGATGAACAACAAGTACCAGAGGGACATCAAAGAGGTTACAGCGCACGCACACACACACACACACACACACACACACACACAAAGGACAGGAAGAACTGTGCACATTTGCAAAAAAAGACATCAAAAAGGCCTGGAAGTGGCCTACAAAAAGCTCATATTTGCATGCACTCTAACACTCAATCTGCCTCCATGTACATCTAATTTAAATAAAATGTTGCTTTGATAAAACACAAATAAAAAAAAATCATTCATGACGCATTCTGGCAAATAAATCCTAAAATATACTGGATATTAATTCAAACTAAATAAATGATAAAAGAAATAAGTTTTTTTGTTTGTTTATTTGCATCCACATCTGGTTACTTGCTGAGGTTAATGTGGCCTCACCAGGAGGAATCAGTGTTTTTACACTTTCTGCCTCCTCTGACAGCAGCAGAATTATTCATTTCTCAGAATAATTATTTTTGCTGCCGTTTATGTTTACATTGCTGTTTTCAGTATCTTATAGATATTTCTTTTATTGTCAACACAATGAACAATCTTGTCACATGGAAGCCAAATCAAAGGTGTGTCTTTGTATTTTTTGACCTTTTTGTCTGATTTGGTATTTGTGCAGATTGTGTTTATGAATAACTTGAAATAATCTGGTTTCCTAATCAAAGGAAGCTCATACACTGGTCTGATTGTTTGCGTGCAGGCCATGTGTCAGAAGGAGGATATGGAAGAACGGATTGTCACGCTGGAGAAGCGCTACCTGAGCGCCCAACGAGAGGCCACCTCGGTGCATGACATCAATGACAAACTGGAGAACGAGCTGGCCAATAAAGAAGCGTTCCTCAGACAGGTCTGTGAAAGGGTTCATGACATCCATGTGTCAGGTAACCAGCTGCAGGTCCAGCTGGCAGCTTAAATGGATAATTCGAGGTGTATTTCTCAGCAATGCAACACGATTCAGAAAGTGAGCTGGTTGTGTAACCAGAGCTTCCTAAAGCTGCCTCGCTTTGGCTCGAGAAGACATCCTGACATTGTGTCAGATGATGTCAAATTAATTTTTGGTACTTTGATTTAAATCTTTTCTTGGAGCAGATGCACGTGACTTAAATTCATCTTCATAATGGCCGTAATAGAGTACATTGTGATCAAAGTGCAGTTTTGTTCTCCTCTTGATGATTTCCTGTGATTCATTGCAGTAAGTTAGAGGTCATAGAAGACTGAGTTAATGAGAACAAGCTGAAGCAGCAGCTGAGCTCTGGATGGATACAAAGACTGTCACACTGAGATACAGAAACGTAGGGAACGTTGTTCCATGTCAGTTTTCAGACTGTTATTTGGTCAGTTTGACTATCAGAACTACAGTGAGTAGGATTTACAGTCACTGTTGTTGGTAGATGATTAGATGGGAATGTTTTCTTGTCTTTAATCAAGATAAAGACTATTTAAATTATTTTTATTATTTTGATATCATGCGTTCTTCTTTTCACTCCTCTCTTTCCAAACTCTGCCCTCAGACTCAAAAGGTATCTGCTTCTGTGTAAATATCTCCTGTTTCCTCTCCAGCCTGTTCTTATTCTCAGATGCACCGCTGCACATATGAATTTGAGTTTCCAAACTAAACCAAGATTTTGTGCTTTTAGATTGCAGATAAACAACCCCGTCAAAAATTCCAGCCAATGGATTGGCTGATATTATGCTGATGTCACTGCCTACATGTGGTTGTGTTGGTTTTACCTCAAAGTACTTAAGTTAGTTCAGCAGATCACCGGCAACACATATCACCCAAACCAAACACTAATTTCACGATGGATGGATGGATGGATGGGTGGATGGATGGATGGATGGATGGATGGATGGATGGATGGATGGATGGATGGATGGATGGATGGATGGATGATGGATGGATGGATGGATGGATGGATGTACAGATGATGGATGGATGGATGGATGTACAGATGATGGATGGATGTACAGATGATGGATGGATGGATGGATGTACAGATGATGGATGGATGGATGGATGGATGGATGGATGGATGATGGATGGATGGATGGATGGATGGATGGATGGATGGATGATGGATGGATGGATGGATGGATGTACAGATGATGGATGGATGGATGGATGGATGGATGTACAGATGATGGATGGATGGATGGATGTACAGATGATGGATGGATGTACAGATGATGGATGGATGGATGGATGTACAGATGATGGATGGATGGATGGATGGATGTACAGATGATGGATGGATGGATGGATGGATGTACAGATGATGGATGGATGGATGGATGTACAGATGATGGATGGATGGATGGATGGATGTACAGATGATGGATGGATGGATGGATGTACAGATGATGGATGGATGGATGGATGGATGTACAGATGATGGATGGATGGATGGATGTACAGATGATGGATGGATGTACAGATGATGGATGGATGGATGGATGGATGTACAGATGATGGATGGATGGATGGATGGATGTACAGATGATGGATGGATGGATGGATTGATAGAAGTAAAATCGGATGTATTGATCCGTGATGGATGTTCGATCTGATGTCAGCTTGCTGTACTGAGGCATCCCAGTACAGAACAGCACTGTACTGGGATGCACTTTATAGAAGAAAGCAGCTAAACTCTCACCTGTCTTAATTAGTCTCTAAAGTGTCGTTAGGAGTGAGTGGGACTGAATGTTTGTCTCTCTGTGTTCTGTGATGGACCAGGAGCAGCAATAATTCGTTATTTCAAGAAAATCTTTTGTTTTCTCAAGATAACGAGACAAATTATCCCATTACCACGAGAAACCGTGTTAAAAAAACATGCAAGTATTTGAGAGTAAAAACAGGTTGAAGGTGATGCAGAACGTATTTACACACCAGCAAAGACTTGAGTCTTCGTGCAGTTTGGAGGGAGAGGAGTGAAAACAGTAAAATCTACCCTGGGCTGAAACGTGGACAAATCATCTGTTTTTTTTTTACATTTAGTTGTTCTCCATATCCTGTTTTGTTGCTTTTTTATGTACAATTTAGAATTAAGAATTTAGATTTTTGACAGGCTGGACCTTTTTTTTTTTTTTTTTTTAAAGAAATATTTTAAAATTCAAAATTTTGTTGTTTTTGTTTTTAGTTTGTTTTGTTTTTTTTTTATCCTTTTTGATGCTATTGATCTGGTTTGAAAGTTTGGTGTGTATGGGATGTTTTAATTTTTTTATCTTACCCAGTCCTTTATTTTCTGCAATCGTTTCTCAGTTTTTTTTGTTTTTTTTTTGTTTTCTTTTGCCGGTAATCTTTGTGTGTTGAGTGTGATGCCCAACGTTGCAGCAGAAACCTCCTAAAGCTTCTCAATTTGAGCTCCTTCTACCACACACACACACACACCCTTCCAGGCTGTGCGGTGGGTTTACTTGCTGTCATGCCAGCAGCTGAACGTCAGGATCCTTCTGCTGATGTTTGAAGATGAGTTGTACAGAAGGAGGCAGATTTGGCCCCTGGTACCGAGAGATGAAGAACTGGCAGGAAAACAGTCAAAAAGATTGACAGAAGGGCGTCGGAGATGTCTATCTCAAACAAAAATTAAAAAACTGCCATGTTTTCAGTGTCGTCTCAAACACTACTGGGTCAGAAGACTGGGCTTCAGACAGGAGGTACAACACACAATGCAGGCGGGCACACTCCAGTCTAATTATTGCATATTGAGCTGCCAGGCTCAATGCTTATGGGATCAGAGCATCTGTCGCCAATGGCAAAGGCCTCCAATACGGCTTTAGAGCAAGAGTCCTAAAACTGGTCAGAGCTCCAAGGAGGGCGAGGAGGAAAGTCTTGAACACATGTCGGGGGAATAAAAGTCACACATTGGCACTTGAACACTGAGCTTGATTTGCAGCACTGTAACTACCGGTATCTGCTGGGTGAAAGTTACCACTGTCTCTGTTGGCACACAGAGCTGCTGCTGTTTAGAAGAGGAGCCTGTTACCAGTTGCCACTAGTGGTCCAGCTAAAGATGAACATCTGCAATTCTATTTCAAACTGGTCATGATGGGCTGCAGTATTAAAGGGAAAGGCAGGAAAAGATGCATATTTATTAACATTTCTTCCAGGATCAATTAGGCCAAAAACACAAATTCTGACAAACTGGAAAATGTTATTACCAGTGTGACAGCTGGAGGTAAATGGACTGCGCTCTGTGGGGGTTGTAACAACCAGATATACCAGAAAAGCAATATGAGATTTGGGTGGATTGAAGATTTGATTTGGCTTCAGTTCCTCTGTTTTCATGCAATTTTGCACTAACTCAGATCAGTACTCTCTGCTCTGAGTTGCCGATTAAAATGTCCCTGAGTTGCTGATCAACAGTCCTTAGGATCATATAAGGATCATATTTGTGACTCGAAACAAAAAAAAAACAAATTAAAATAAAACTGACACTGTATCACAAATAAAGAGGTATAAAAATCAATATTACCACAAAAAAATCATCCCAGAGCCTGATAATAACAATAAGCAAATACCCATTTACATGTATTTTATAGAAACTATGTAAGTCTTTTTTCTGAACAATTTAAAAACAAGTTAAAAACCAAATTAATTTGCTATATTTTATTGCTGTTTTTGGAAAGGTGGCATTGTTTGTCCTTAGGATGAAATGTGTAAGTTTTTTACAGGATCTCTCAAGGGTCAAAGAAATGAAAATGCCTCTATTAACTCCTGAAATTCACTCTTAACTTGCAGCGTTGCTGTGTGTGTGCAGATGGAAGAGAAGAACAGGCAGCTGCAGGAGAGGCTGGAACTTGCCGAGCAGAAGCTCCAGCAGACCATGAGGAAGGCTGAGACGCTTCCAGAGGTGGAAGCCGAACTGGCTCAGAGGATAGCTGCACTCACAAAGGTAGGAACACACGCAAATATGAACACACCTTCCCACAGATGCCTTCCTGTAGACGTTTATGTACCTTTCTGTGGACATGGTGTCATGTCGTGACAATTCATCATGTCCCTCTCCTCTTCCTTGGCCACATAGTCTGACTCCAGCTCTTCTTCCTCCTCTGATGATTATCACTATGTATTGGAAGCTAAACTTCAAGACATGAGCTCCATTCTTAGGAAGGTAGTCCCACAGGGCATCACAGCTACTGCCACCTCCTCTAGAGAATAGATTTCATTCATTTATCTTTTTAGTGTTTAGCGGTGAGTGTGTTCCTGGGATTCTGCTCTGGCTGTTGGACCACCACAGGACAGCTGCATGGCACTTCTGGCTGAGGCTCACACTTGGCCGTTATGCAGCAGCTCTCTTCCTCCCTTCACTCTGTCCTCTGGTGGCCTTGTTCTCCGGCTTTCTCCCTGTCACTCTTTGTTTCAGTCAACCCTCTTTCCAGTTATGCTTCAGACTGATAGATATCCATCTTTGAGTTTGGGATAGAGGCTTTGGCTTGTGACGTTGTCAATGCTTTACTTTTGTTGGCCCTCAGTCGCTTTAACATTCATCTAATCCTGGCCTCTGTTTTTTTTTATTTAGTTTTTTCTTTTCCTGTCTATGCTGTGATCCATGTGTAGGCGGAAGAGCGTCACGGGAGCATTGAGGAGCGAATGAGGCACTTGGAATGCCAGCTGGAGGAGAAGAACCAGGAGCTGCTGAGGGTGAGTCACTGCGGAGGCGTTGTGCCAGGCAACGTTCACCAGGCAGCCGCTGCTGCATTAGCACGACAGCTCCAGGCGACAGCATCTGATGGCACATTGTCTGATTTATCACTGCTGAAGCTTGACCAAACCAGGGTTTCACACACTTACACACACACTCAGGGATTGTAAAAATGATCACAAACGATGCAGGCATGTACTGTTCACTTCAAATTATGTGAGCATCCTTGCACCTTCTTTCTCAGTGTGACACTTTACTGCATCATCCCAAATACTACACATGGTGTTTAGCAGGGGAAGCAGACTGCATCAGAATATACTCACTGGCCACTCATAATCCCCTTTCTTCCTCAGTTTGCTCAGTTTGACCTTCAGCTAGTCATCTTCACCACGTCTACATGACTACATGCTGACGTGTGATTGGCTGCTTAGATATTTGTGTTAACAGGTGATTAAACAGGTGAACCCGATAAAGTGGCCGTTGTGTGTAAATGTTTTGTTTGTTTTTTGGGTTGATTTAGTTCTTAAAACCTGTATCTGTAAAGATGTTTCATTACAAACCCAACTGAATCTGGCTTGCTGGGGTTATCCTGCACGCAGCCATTATTCATTATTAATTTGTAGGTAATGTTCCTGCTGACAGCGTGCAGTGGAAATGTGTACAGGCCTGCATCAGTTCATCTGTGTGCATCAATACATTGATCAATGATCAACGATCAGGAGCATCGATACAAATGGGAAACATCTATCAAACACTGATATAATAATCATTTTAGTTGCTTTTCATAATTTGATATGACTGGAAGTAAATTTGTTATCAATATACCTTTGAATCAATATAATGTTTTGCAATAAAACTTATTTACATTTATTCTTTGCTGTTTCTTTCAAGTTTAATATTGTATTTTTAAAAGACTTTAAGCTGTGTTCATCTGGCGGTACAGACAATGGTAAGGTCAAACAACATGTGCAACACACAAGTAAGTAAGTACACAATAAAAACATAGCCAGATGTTTTACTGTAGATAGTTTCTCATGTTTGACTAGTTTAAGTCATTTTATGCAGGTGTAATGAGAGGTCTTTACAGCAGCTCGTTTATCAAACAAAAGCTCATTTAAAGTATTAAGAAAACTGCTCTGCTGTATTAGTTTCTCAGAAAACAGCATTTTGTTTCTTCCACCAGGCTCGACAGAGAGAAAAGATGAACGAAGAGCACAATAAGCGACTCTCAGACACGGTGGACCGACTTCTGACAGAGTCCAACGAGCGTCTGCAGCTCCACCTGAAGGAGAGGATGGCAGCTCTAGAGGAGAAGGTTGGAGACGACTCCCATCACAACTGCAGCTCATCAGTATCACTTCTTTTCAGCAAAAGTCTGAAGGATTTTTCTTCTGCTTCTCTTTGCAGAACATGTTAATCCAAGACTCAGAAGGATACAGAAAACAGTACGAGGAGTCGATCCATGAAAAAGTAGGTTGCAGATCAAGAAATGATCAGTTCTTTTCATTTAAAAGCTTCCTTCATTTTACATGAGGTTGCTTTGATAATGGACTTTTTAAAAAGAGAAATAACAAGATTGGTTTCTGGCTTTAACTTAATTTTTTATAAACTTACTGTTGAATATTCAGAAGCCTCCGCTGGAAGCTTTCCCAGCCTGTACAACGGTAGAAATCATCAGCGCATGTCCCAGAACCGTGTCGGCATGCAGCAGCATGACCGCTGTGATATCACACAGAAAGCCTGTAACCATCATGTCTCTCTGTTTTGTCCAGTCGCAGCTGGCAGAGGAGATTGAGAAACTGAGATCAGAGCTCGACCAGTTCAGATTGAGGGCAGGCTCCCTCACAGAACCCACCCTGTCACGGTAGGTTAGCTCTGTGTTGAACACACTTCTTTGTCCAGCTATTTAAATATTGTTCCATCTGCACCTGTTTTCGCTTCAGAACAATTTGCAAACACAAATCTTAATTCAGCCCGTTCAGTCAATTCTTAAAGATTTATCACAGATTTTACAGCATTAATTAAAGCTGAGTAAATTCTGTCTGCTGGTGAGCCGCTCACGAGGCCTGTACTTCTCACAGCCTGCAGATAAAAGCAGATTCAGTCGAGTTTCTTGGAGTTTGGGAGCACAAAGGTCATTAAAAACCACATGAAATCCAAACGGCTCAGTGTTTGATCACTAGTTTATTTTTTGTGTTATCATATTCCTGTAGGATGTATTTTAAATTCCAAAAGCAGCTCATCTGTGTGTGTGTGTGTGTGTGTGTGTGTGTGTGGAACAGGAAGCAAAGAAGAGAGACTGACAAACCCTCCACAGGAGCATTTCCGTTACCCTCTGAATTGCTCTGTGCTGCTATTGTTAGTAATGCTCGTCTCACGGATCTGTTGTTATCTATTTTTGGATATTTTATGGCTCCCGTTTTCTGCTGCATGAAGCTCGATATTACAGTGTTGATGTTTAAACAGCAGCAACCTCAATTTCATCCATAAACAATTTGCAGGCAGGGAGTCGGGCATTAAAGCTCTGCATGCTTTGCATCACCTAACTCTGACTTTGTCACGCTGGAGGAAACAAGTCGGTTTGCCGTCTGCAGAACTGTCCCATGTCTCACTGATCAGACACAATAGCTGTTTAGGATTCATGCTACAGGTTCAGATGCTGCTCGTCCTTCCTTTATGCTTGCTGCTCATGAAATTTGCCTTTTAGGTCTCATTTGGACACATCCGCCGAGCTTCGCTTCTCTCTGGGATCTCTGGCTGAAACCCAGTCCGACCACTACCGCTCAGCCAAAGTCATCCGCCGGCCAAGAAGAGGTCGAATGGGCCTGCGGGAGCCAAAGGTGGGCGCTTAGTGCAGTAAGACTCACCCACAGCTGTTTACGTTTTTTCGTGTGAGTCTTCCTGACTGAGTGAAACAAACATTTGATATTAGAGAATTGAGAGAAAATCTAACATGGACCCTACAGGTGGATGTGGATGGGTCTGAGGTCCCAGATTGGATGTGTACATTTCATACGTGGCTGTAGAGTGTGGGGCAGATCACATGGGAACGGCAGCAACGCGAGTTACCTGAGTTAACTAGTTTGCAGGTGTTGCTTCAGTTATGTGGATTTTGAACTTTAGTTGTTTGGTTACAAGTTAAGTCACCGGGTTAAGGTGGGGTTAGTCTTTACCCCCGAGTTATCCTGGTGGACGTCCCTGCTCATCCGAACAGAGGAGGAAGATAAATCAAATAAGTCAAGTTCCACCTCTTTTCTTTTTTCTGTTTTTTCTGTTTCTACTCATGAAGACAAGCTGAGACACAGAGAGGGAAAGAAATGTGAAGAAATTTCTCTTCAGAGCAAATTAATCATGAAATTATCCTGAAAACAGATCAAGCCAAACTAGTTAAATTTAACTAGACTAGTTAAATAAGTCAATGAAGATTAAAAAACTCTTCAAAGACATGAATTAGAACAAAGTAATGATCTCTCATTTGTTCTTTTATTTTCTTGTCTTTGTGTTAAAAACAATGTTTTCCAGCTCCGTTACAAACTGGGTCACATCACACATTTTTGTTTAATGGAACTCAGTCCACAATATTCAAGCTTTACCAGTTGTTGGAATAGATTTATTATGTCATGCTGAGTCATGTTTATCTCTTCAGTCTATCATTACTGTATTCTGTTTTTACTGTACTGTCCTCATTACTGTATTAAAAAAGGAGAAGCTGTTTCATAGGTCACGCCCTGTTTTATTTACAACTCTAAATTAACTCCAGTGTAAGTTAGATACATAAATAACCACAGAAATAAATGTGTGGGAAGTTGTATTTTTGGTTGTGAGAAAAAGTGAGATATAGCTAATATAATGAGTTTTAATTTATAGTCAATGTTAAATATGCCTGTAACCAGGAGCTTCTGTCTGTCTTCGGTGTTCTTTACGTGCAAACGTTGGCCCGTTTTCAGAGAGCACAAAGCAAACTGAGCCGTACCACCAGCGAAAAGAACAAGAAGAAGAAGAACATACAATTTATTTTATGGCCACACAGACCATCGCTCTGTACTGCAATCCCTCTTTTCATGCTGCTTTCTGAGAACGTTTATTATCCAACGTAACCATGTTTAAAATGGTCTGAAACTGACATTGAAACCGCACTGCCCTCTAGTGGATGAATTGAATAAAAAACCATGGCCAACGTAAAGAAGACGTGGGATTTATGACATCTGACAATGTGTGAAACATATTTACTTATTTATGTACATAAAGGGAGCATTCTATTCTATTCTATTCTATTCTATTCTACAGTAATTTAGCAGACGCTTTTATCCAAAGCGACTTACATTTGAGAGTAAGAACAACACAAGTAAGGATTCAACCAGGAGGGACGTCATCATTAAGTGGTAGTCAGACTGCTGGAGTCCAGCTGGACCAGGTGCTGTCATTTAGTGCTACAGGCTGTGTTTTTTAGTTTTTTTGTAGATGAAGTTTTAGCTGGGATCAGCTCTATTTTTTGTAATAATGGACAACTAGGAAGCTTCTCTCACTGTAAAAAATATTTGTTCCTATGTTTTATTATTGTGTAGTAGGACATTTGAACTGTAGGTTTGCAGTCAAACATGGTTGCTGCCATTATTATTCTTTAAAGACACTGATGATTTCAATTTTGGCCTAATGCTTGCAGATATTATGAGGGAAAGTAATGTGAATATCTACATAAACTAAAAGATTACCCATATAATGACTGTAAATGTAGCACTTTAGAACATTTAATGGTTGTGTATTTATATTTAGTCTTTTTTCTGTATGAGCAGGCCAAATCTCTGGGGGAGCATGAATGGCGCTCACAGCAGTTAGGGGTCCTGGGTGGTCATCACTTCGAGAGCGACACAGAGATGTCTGACATAGATGACGATGACAGGGAAACACTGTTCAGCTCCATGGACCTTCTCTCCCCCAGCGGCCACTCCGATGCACAAACGCTGGCCATGATGCTGCAGGAGCAGCTGGATGCCATCAACAAGGAGATCCGGTACTCTGCTTCGTTAATCTACTGAGAATTAGATTCCTGCATGTTATTCTGTCTCCACTTGTTATTTCTATCACTGCTGACTTTAGCAAAGCTCTTAAAGTTAAATGGTGGACCATGAAATCCCGAAAGACCATTTGAAGCATTGAGTGGGCATCGGGGGGCATAACTCTACAATGGTTCAGGTCTGTTTGATCAAATATTCTGCCTCAGTTTTAGCGCTGCTGCTTCCTCCGCTGCTCCTTTTTTATATGGAGTCCCACAAGGTGTAGTGCTAGGCCCTCTTCTTTTTTCTCTTTTTTCCTCTTCTTTTTTCTCTTCCAAAGGCTCTTGTTTGGTTCCAGACTTTGGAAAAACTAAGTCGTGTTTTCTAATGCAGAAGATAACTAGATTTTAGTAACTCTTCTTCTTAATAAAAATTATTTGGTCAGGTACTATGGTGTCCTGCAGGCTAAAGACTAAAGATAAAAGCTCCAACACAAACATCGGCTGGGTTCATCTATAGCTTCTTGTGGTTGTCCTGTAGGTGGCAGATTAAACGTGTCCCCTGGTGTTTGGCACAAGTATTCGGCAAGTCATATAGAGTACCTGTTGGTAGTGTGTCGACTCTTTTCTAACCAACATAGTTCTAAATAGCTGACGTGCTGTTCTGTTGAGCCACAAGTTCTTCTGGATCCACATTTTGGTCACTTCTCTTGTTATCTTCCACCATCCAAACACTCACTCCATGTGCTCTAGTGCCACAGCCGTTAGCATCTACATGGAGCAGGCATCCAGGACAGTAACAATCCATTTGATTCGCCGTCACTTCACTTCCTTAAAATATTCAAAATGGGACTAAATATTTATCTCAGTTTAGGCAGTTGTTGCATTGTGTGTATCGCAAAGGCTGATATTGCAATAAAGGTAAATTTTCACTGTATTGTGCAGCCATAACCTAGATGGCTCTTAAAATTCAAAATCAGATCGAGAAAACACTGAAGTAACAATCATCTTTGTTCATTTTCTCCAGAATAAGCAGAGCTATTGAGGGGATCCATTATCTTTATTTAGCTTTACGCTTATGACACAAACATTTTTTTAACTCAATGTTGAGCTGCGTCTTGGTTCTTAATGCTGTAATTACGGTGTTCTCATTAGTGACAACCTTTATTTGAAGGACTTTGTGATTTTTGATAATTGAACTCCAACAGGAGCAACTTTGTATTTGCTTCATAAATCAAAGGAACTGAGCCCTCAGCTAATTACATAATTAGATTCTGGTTACAGGCCAAATTGATGAACTTGTCTTTAGCCTTTAATTAGTGTGCTTCATACATTGGATATTCAAGGGATTAAGTTATGTAAATCTGCAGAAATCCACCTCCACAGATCTGTAAAGAAAAGGTTAAACTCTGCATCAGAGATATTACTATAATCATTGTTTCTTGTTTTCTAAAATCAAGTTAAAACAGTATTACAAATATATTACTAATATATATTATATATTTATAATATATATATATATTACAAATACAAATATATATTACAAATATCAAGCTGGAAATTGTCGTAATTTGATTATTTTAAGATCTGTGCTTTAAGAAACTATGGTAGAGCTGTAGCAACATGACTTCCTTTAACATTTTCTTCCTCCTCCTCATCATCCTCCTCCTCCTCTTCAGGCTGATACAGGAGGAGAAGGAGTCAACAGAGCTGAGGGCGGAGGAGATTGAGAACCGGGTGGCCAGCGTTAGCCTGGAAGGCCTGAACTTGGCAAGAATGCACCACCATGGAGCCTCCATCACTGCCTCAGCCACCGCCTCCTCCCTGGCCTCCTCTTCCCCACCCAGCGGACACTCGACACCTAAACTGGACCCTCGGAGTCCAGCCCGCGACATGGAGCGCATGGGGGTCATGACACTGGTAAGTGACTTTGAGCATCTCTTATTACTCCTATCACCAACGGGAGCAGCCTTTTATTAAAGAGAAAAGGGTGGAGATATGAAGTGTAAGTTATGTCTTGTTTTTCTTTTCTTTCTTTTTTTTTACCACCCCAGAAATGGTTCAAGTGCCATTTCTGGGGTGGTGTTTAAGATTTGTTGACTGATTATTCAACAAGACTGCACAAAGTTGTTTGCAGTAAAAACACACCATATCAGAAAAATATGTCTAAGACCAAAAACTGTTTCAGAAAAAAAGTTTATAAAGGATTTTAGTACAAAACAAAGAAAGAAAACAAAAGGGAGAAAAGAAATACTCTCACGTCTCCGACCCTGCCCTTTTACACCGATAATGAAAATGGTTCAGACACTTTGATCCACTGAGAGGTAGCAACTTAAAGATTTTCCACATCAGTCTGAGACAGGATGTTCCTCATTCTAGGAAAATTACAAAGGCGAAAGAAGTTGGTCCTGAGAAACTTGTCTTGTCCAGCTATGGATGAATGTACATTAAATAAAACACCAACTTTAAAGCCATAGAAAAAGAGTTCAGTTCTGAAACAGGTAAACAGAATTTAATCATCAGTCTGAGCCTGAATGGATCCGCATGTCTTTACCAGTGTAACACCAAACAAAATGACACATAATGTCTGTTCTGAGTTAAGATTTAGTTTTTTATGTTATATATTGTGATGTTAAAGGTCTCATATTATGCAAAATTCACTTTCTAAAGGTTTTCTAACAGTCGAATGTGTCCTCATAGCCTTTATGAGGCCCAAAAATGAGAAAATTCTGTCTCCTCTCTCACTTGCTCCACTTTTTAACGAATGTGAGCTCAAACGGGTGACTCTGAGATCTTTCCCTTTCTTACCTCACAAAGGGAAAGAACCACTTCCCCTGGTAGTAAATACTGTTATTGTCCTGCCCCCCGGCTAGCTGAGCCTGCCCTGTAAAATCACTGAGCTGGTGCCAGTGAATCCCAAAGAGGGGCGTGGCCAGGCTCCACCCCTCTCCCTGAGAGGGGCGTGGCCAGGCTCCACCCCTCTCCCAAAGAGGGGCGGGGCCAGGCTCCACTCAGGAACATTTAAAGGTTCAGACAGAAACAGCTCGTTCTCCGTAGAGACACATCTGGAATGGCTGAGATTAAGGGACAAGGCCTAATTTGGGGAAAATACTTTGAAACCATGTTGTTGGACCTCTGACACCCAGAGGAACCTGTTGAAATAATGTAGAATATGGGACCTTTAAGGGGAGCAGGATAAATCTGCAGCTTTTCTCTTTACAGCATCTGAACCTGTTAACCTGCACAGGCAGAGGGATCATAAAACTTTGAACACTTGCTGCATTAAACTGCCATGTGGTGAATTCTGTGACAGAAACACATTATAGCATGTTCTCCTTGCTGACCTGACTCATTACCAGCCCAGATGTGACCATCAGCAGGAACATACAAGTCTAAAATTGTAACACCGTCAGAATCCACCACTGCAGGACAAGATGTGATGTGTTCACATCTTCCTTTAAAAGCTAGGATTTTGGTCTCTTTATCCCTCAGTCTGGGTGTCTAAATGAAAATATTAGAAATCTGATTGTTGATATCAACACAAATGAGCCAATTATTTGTTAGAAACATGCAGTTTTAGTTGGTTCTGACAGTTGTCTTTCTCTTTCTGTCCACCGTACAGCCCAGTGACTTGAGGAAACACAGGAGAAAGGTACACAGAGCATCAGCACATAAACAGCATTAAGAAGTTGTTTCTTTCAACTCGTTTAATGTTGTTCTTTGCCTTCGTGCCTCAGATAGCAGCAGTGGAAGAAGATGGCCGAGAGGACAAGGCCACCATCAAGTGTGAAACGTCCCCTCCTCCAACGCCACGCACTGTACGAATGACACACACACTGCCAGCCTCCTCGCACAATGATGCACGAGGGTACGTTTCTGGAGGCAGACGTGATGAGACCTGTGTTGAGACTGCTGCACTACCATTAAGATTACAGCTAATCCTGGTGGTGCACTAAAGTAGCAGCGTTTCTTCTGGTTTGCTACTTTGGGTGCAGATGTTTTTATTTCAGACCATCGTCTTCTACTTTTCATCAAAATGAGATGGCTTAGTGACAACTTGGAGGGTTCTTACTTTGCCAGGAGTAATATTTCTGCTCCTAAGACACAATCTTGTTCCAAACTTCCAGATGCAACCATATTGAAAGCAATAAAACTTCACTGACTGGGTAAATGTTAAAAAAAAAAGAAAGTGCAGTCAGGAAATTTGAAGTTTGACAGCTTTTTCACTCATTATCTGTTTCTATTTCTGTCTTTAGGATCGTGGCCTCTCTGGAGGCTGAAGCTAGTGCCCTGAGTAGTGTAGCCAGCAGCCAAGACTCCCTTCACAAACAGCCAAAGAAGAAAGGCATCAAATCCTCCATCGGACGGCTGTTTGGCAAGAAAGAGAAAGGTCGACTGGCACACCTAGCACACAGACAGGTCATGGTAGATCCACAAGGTAAGACCTGCTCTAAGATAACATGGCATTTCTGTTTTAGCTCGGATATAATGCCCTCTGCACAAGGAAATGTAATTTAACTAAATAAGGCTAAAATCTTTTTCCATCCTAACTGTTGATCTTGTCTTTTATATATATATAAAGTTTACTGTAAAACATGACATTAGATTGTTCAGACAAAAACATGTTCTTTTTAAAATATTTCTAGATTATACTCCATCTCATTGCCTGTTGTATAATGGTATCTACAGTACTGTGTGTGTTTTTCACTCAGTATAAAGAATCTGAGTCTGCAATGATTTGCAAATTTCATCAACCCATATTTTATTCCCAGTAGAGCATAACCAACATATCAGATGCTGAAATGCATATCTAGCATTTCATTAAAAATATGAACTCAATGTAAATCTGATGGCAGCAACATGAAAGTTGGTAGAGGGGCAACAAAAAGCTGAAAAAATAACTGACCCATTAAAAAGTCACTAGGAGAGCGTTTGACAGCTAATTAGGTTAATTAGCATCAGGTCAGTAACATGACTGAGAACAAAAGGAGCATTTCAGAGAGGCAGAGTCTCTCAGATGGAAAGATGGACAGAGGTTCACCAATCTGAAACAGAAATTGTGAAACAATTTTTAAAAAATCCTTGATGTATAGTTATAAAGACTTTGAAGATCTACTGGGTCTGAAAATTGTGGAACAATTTCTAAAATGTTCCTCAAAGCAAGATTCCAAAGACCTTGAAGATCCACTATCTACAGGGTATAATATCATCAAAAGATTCAGAGAATCAGATGGAACCTCTGTGTGCAGTGGACAAGGTAAAAGGTCAAATCTGGATGCTGGTGATCTTCTGCATTGAAAGCAGACATGATTCTCTTCTGGAAACCACTGCATGGACTAGTTTCTTGAAAGCATGGACGGCGTGTCCTGCAGACTAAAGAGGAGAGGGAGCATCCAGCTTGTTATCAGTGGACAGGTGAAAAGCTGCATCTCTGATGGGATGGGGCTGCATTAGTGCCTATGGCGTGGGCAGCTTCCACATCTGTGAAGCTCCATCAATGCTGAAAAGTACATGGAGGTTTTAGAGCAACATCTGCTCCCATCCAGACAACGTCTCTTTCAGGGAAGGCCTTGCAGATTTCAGCAAGACGATGCTGAACCACATCCTGCATCCATCACAGCAGCATGGCTTCACAGGAGAAGAGTCCGGCTGCTGAACTGGCCTGCCTGCAGTCCAGACCTTTCACCAGTACACAACATCTGGAGCATCATGGAAGCAGAAATCCAGCAACCAAGGTCCAGGACTGTAGAGCAGCTAGAATCCTGCATCAGACCAGAATGGGAGAACATTCCTCTCCTAAAACTCCAGCAACTGGTCTCCTCATGTCCCAGATGTTTCCAGACATGTTAGAAGAAGAGATGCTACACCATGCTGAACACCACCCTGGAACTACTTTTTACACCGTGCTGAACACCACCCTGGAACTACTTTTTACACCGTGCTGAACACCACCCTGGAACTACTTTTTACACCGTGCCGAACATCACCCTGGAACTACTTTTTACACCGTGCCGAACGTCACCCTGGAACTACTTTTTACACCGTGCCGAACATCACCCTGGAACTACTTTTTACACCGTGCCGAACATCACCCTGGAACTACTTTTTACACCGTGCCGAACGTCACCCTGGAACTACTTTTTACACCGTGCCGAACATCGCCCTGGAACTACTTTTTACACCGTGCCGAACATCGCCCTGGAACTACTTTTTACACCGTGCCGAACATCGCCCTGGAACTACTTTTTACACCGTGCCGAACATCGCCCTGGAACTACTTTTTCACCGTGCCGAACATCGACCTGGAACTACTTTTTACACCGTGCCGAACATCACCCTGGAACTATTACACCGTGCCGAACATCACCCTGGAACTACTTTTTACACCGTGCCGAACATCACCCTGGAACTATTACACCGTGCCGAACATCGCCATGGAACTACTTTTTACACCATGCCGAACATCACCCTGGAACTATTACACCGTGCCGAACATCGCCATGGAACTACTTTTTACACCGTGCCGAACATCGACCTGGAACTACTTTTTACACCGTGCCGAACATCACCCTGGAACTATTACACCGTGCCGAACATCACCCTGGAACTACTTTTTACACCGTGCCGAACATCACCCTGGAACTATTACACCGTGCCGAACATCGCCATGGAACTACTTTTTACACCATGCCGAACATCGCCCTGGAACTACTTTTCACACCGTGCCGAACATCACCCTGGAACTATTACACCGTGCCGAACATCACCCTGGAACTACTTTTTACACTGTGCCGAACGTCACCCTGGAACTACTTTTTACACCGTGCCGAACGTCACCCTGGAACTACTTTTTACACCGTGTTGAACGTCAACCTGGAACTACTTTTTACACCGTGCCGAACATCGCCATGGAACTACTTTTTACACCGTGCCGAACACCACCCTGGAACTACTTTTTACACCGTGCCGAACGTCACCCTGGAACTACTTTTTACACCGTGTTGAACACCACCCTGGAACTACTTTTTACACCATGCTGAACATCACCCTGGAACTACTTTTTACACCATGCCGAACACCACCCTGGAACTACTTTTTACACCATGCCGAACACCACCCTGGAACTACTTTTTACACCATGCTGAACATCACCCAGGAACTACTTTTTACACTGTGCCGAACATCACCTGGAACTACTTTTTACACCGTGCTGAACATCACCTGGAACTACTTTTTACACCGTGCTGAACATCACCCTGGAACTACTTTTTACACCGTGCCGAACATCACCCTGGAACTACTTTTTACACCGTGCCGAACATCACCCTGGAACTACTTTTTACACCATGCTGAACATCACCTGGAACTACTTTTTACACCGTGCTGAACATCACCCTGGAACTACTTTTTACACCATGCTGAACATCACCTGGAACTACTTTTTACACCGTGCCGAACATCACCCTGGAACTACTTTTTACACCATGCCGAACACCACCCTGGAACTACTTTTTACACCGTGCTGAACATCACCCTGGAACTACTTTTTACACCATGCCGAACATCACCCTGGAACTACTTTTTACACCATGCTGAACATCACCTGGAACTACTTTTTACACCGTGCCGAACATCACCCTGGAACTACTTTTTACACCATGCCGAACATCACCCTGGAACTACTTTTTACACCATGCCGAACATCACCTGGAACTACTTTTTACACCATGCTGAACATCACCTGGAACTACTTTTTACACCATGCTGAACATCACCCTGGAACTACTTTTTACACCATGCTGAACATCACCTGGAACTACTTTTTACACCATGCTGAACATCACCTGGAACTACTTTTTACACCATGCTGAACATCACCTGGAACTACTTTTTACACCATGCTGAACATCACCTGGAACTACTTTTTACACCATGCTGAACATCACCTGGAACTACTTTTTACACCATGCTGAACATCACCTGGAACTACTTTTTACAGTCTAGTCTTGCTGCACCAGATTCACTATCAGCTCATATTTTCCGTCACATGGTAAAAAGTCTCATCAGTTCCATCATCTCATGTGTTGTGTATCTTCTACTGGGAATAAAATGTGAGTTTATAAGATGTGTACACAGTGTGTTGGAACTGGGATTGTATGTCAAAGAAAAACTTTGTGTTGATCATTTTTGTTAAGTTCAGGTTGTTCTATTTTCCAGCAACAATGATGGACCCTGACATGTCGGGCCAGGACATGGGGGTGGGCAAGTTAGGAACTCAGGCTGAGAAGGACCGCAGATTGAAAAAGAAGTAAGCCTTAATCCAAACGCCACCTCACAAGTTGTCAAATCGCACCAGTTGTCCATCATTTAATGCATCCTCTAACATAATGCAGTTTTTACACTCATTACTTTACAGTAAAATTCAGTTAAGTACAGTTAATTCTTTATCACACAAATTCACACTGCAGACACAGACAGTGGTTCTAGCCTCCAGATTCTGTTTACCTTTGACTCTTTCCATGAGTGATGCTTTGTGTAATACCCAAACCAAGCCCATACGGAGAACGTAGACACTGGATCAGTGTCCAGGAATGAATATCAGTCAGTCAGACTGTCGATCCAGCCTGAAAAGCCAGTTAATCTCACAGAGGTGCCTTCATCACACAGCACTTAGAGATTTCCCTCACACACACTCAGACCGGTTGCCCTCCAGTAAAAGAAAAACCCTTTCACATGTCAAGTTTCAGCAGGGGTGTTGCAAAACATGCAGCCTGTGTGTGTGTGGGTGTGTGTGTGCATTTGCCATGCTCTAGTGCCAAATGATGAATGTCATTTGCTCGAAGTGCACATTGAGTTGTCATGACGAATAACTTTGCCTCCCATGTAGTTGGTCAATGGAGAGTATTGTTTGTTGTATGTTGACAAATGTGCTGTTTTCCTTCCACTGCATCGACTTTTTCATAGCGGTGTCCGGGACTCAGGGCTCACCTCCACCACCTTGCATCTTGGTGCCTCCTCCACTCTGCATGCCATTAAGCTGCCTGCACTATTTCCATTTCAGCATCTTGATCAGTCCAAACCGCTGTGATGTCTTTGGTGAAGTGTTTTGTTTCTTTTCTTTCTTCGAGGTCCTGGGTATCTGAATGTAACTGAGCATTTGATTGTAAGACAATGGAGGTTTGTTTTATTTGGGGTTTTTTTGAGGGGGCGGGGCTTATTGTGTTTCAGTACATTTCTCATGTCCTCTGCTGCACGAGATGTGGTCAGGACTGCATTGTTGAGGATGACATCATATTTGACTGGTCTACAGATGCTCCTGTAAAGGAATGTCTCCCCCATTGTGAGATGGATGTATGTGGATGCGTGCACACGTGTTTGTATGTGAAGCAGTTTTGTTTATTGACTTATTAATTCATTAACATTTGTGTACTTTTGTCTCCCCGTCGCTCTTTTTCTCTCTGACTCTTTCCTCTGATCCTTCCTCTCCCTCTCATCACCCTCTGACTCTAACAAAAGCGGGTAAGTTGTGAGGATGTATAACTGACCTCCTGGATATGACCATTGTCTCAGCCATACTGCCCTCGTCCGTCACCTCTCCCGTCTGTCCACCATCACCCCCCCTCCAACGACCAGTGCCAAAGCTGACATCTCTTATCTATCTATCCTTCATGGCTCTAAATGACATCATTGCCTTCTTTTTTCCTTTTCTTTTTTCATTTACCATATGCAGACGTTTCTTCCCCCTTTTTACAGCTGGGTAGCAGCAGCATCCGTGGCTGGACAGAGAATGTGCTGCCACTAAAACTGGAGGCCAGTTTTTACACCCAGAGTCTTTTCCTCTCCTTATATGTGTCTCTATTTGTGTGAAATAACCAGCTGCAACATCTGGTTATGGGAGTGTCAATGGTTCTTTTAGTTTGTATGATTTATCATAACTGTTTCCTTACTTCCCTTTCCCCAGCTATGTTCAGTGGATGTATTTCTTCATGCATTAGAGCCGACCTGAACATATATAACATGAGCCGGATAGATAAGACAGTGAATGTACCTGGATGAACACATTTCTTCTGTCACCTGTAGGCTCTTTCTTTCTTTCTTTCTTTCTTTCTTTCTTTCTTTCTTTCTTTCTTTCTTTCTTTCTTTCTTTCTTTCTTTCTTTCTTTCTTTCTTTCTTTCTTTCTTTCTTTCTTTCTTTCTTTCTTTCTTTCTTTCTTTCTTTCTTTCTTTCTTTCTTTCTTTCTTTCTTTCTTTCTTTCTTTCTTTCTTTCTTTCTTTCTTTCTTTCTTTCTTTCTTTCTTTCTTTCTTTCTTTCTTTCTTTCTTCCTTCCTTCCTTCCTTCCTTCCTTCCTTCCTTCCTTCCTTCCTTCCTTCCTTCCATATATGCTGTGTTTAAGTGCCCTTTCTCTGTACTGAGGCCTTCAGCGCTGACGTGCTACATATCATCTTTATTACTATTCCCACTCCTTCAATTTGTCAACTTCTTTGACAAAATACTAAAGGAATGGGTTGTGTTGGTGTTTTTCTGTCTCTATGAAATGTGTTCAGAAAATAGCAGAAGTACTGTGTGTGGATAAGTGTGTGCTTCTTGGTCTTTTGTTTGTCAGGCATTTTTAGGCTGCTTATCAGTTCTCTGTCTGAAAGAGGACTCAGCACAATACAAAAAGCTGTGTGCTTGACAAAGCAGGACGAACTGCTCGTCGGTTCTCGTCGATGAGGCGTAATTTCCATCAGGCTGACTAGGTTGGCTGCAAGTGAGGCAAAACAACATCCCACTCAGCCCGTTTAGAATATGCTTCACCACTTGCTAAACAAATATGAGAACTTGCACTCAACAGTACCCCTGCTGCATGATTTAAGCAAAAAGAAAAACACCATTTCTCAGCAGAATCAAGTGAGTGGCTGATCTGGGATGAGTTGGATAATTGTGCTTAGATTAGCAGTGTGATGTCCAGCTTCACTGAGCAGCTACTGCAGCAAAGTGCTTTCCAGGTGTGAGTGTATTTGCTCTCAGTACATGCAGTACTTCAGCTCTGCCAAGGAAGCATGGTCCTCTAAAATGTGATATTTTGTGCACAGAAATACACTGAATTAATTACACCAAATTCTAAAGAACTGAGGTGATGACTCACAATGTGAGAAAGAATCAAAATTTTCCCTGAAGTCCGAAGTGTGTAGGATTTTGTCTCAGCCAGAGTAACTACAGTTTGCTCCAGTCGGGTTGGACTGGGATGAAAACGAATGGAAGCCTTATCTGTCATATTAAATGCACAAGACGGCAAGCAGCAGGGGTTTGGGAACAGTGTGGTGTGAGTTTAAGAGGGTGGTGGTGTATCAGACTGAGCAAATGTGTGTTTAAGATGTTAAAGATTGTGTGTTAATATGAGGTCTCCTCTGCTCCTGCCCTCAGACATGAGCTTTTGGAGGAGGCCAGGAGAAAAGGCTTACCATTCGCCCAATGGGATGGCCCGACGGTTGTCGCCTGGCTCGAGGTAAATGGTCACTTTTTGTAACTGGTACACTGAAACTTAATGCAATGACCAACAAGCTTTACCGGTGCAGCTAGATGGTTGAGTTGCTTTGCCATGTCCAGTATCCTGCATTAATATTTAAAAAATAACCATTAATCATCATATTAAAGCAGTGCTAAACAAATACAGGGATGAATGACTCGGTAAATTATATTAATGACTAGAATGTTATCAGCATTAAGGTGTAACATTATTTTGGTCACAAGGGGGCGAAGTGAACCTCACATTATGAATCACCATTTAAAGTCCAGTGTTGATTCTTGTCTCATTTCTTGCTCTGTCCCTTTTCCTCTCTTCCTCTGATGATGTCCTCTTGTGTTTCTGTAATGAATCAGCCAGAGTGGCTGTTACGACAGCTCCAGGAATGTACATACGAACATCGCTGTCAGAAACGCAGTTACATATATAAAGTTACATATTTATGTACAATTCATGGCCTGTAAATATGGAGTGAAATTAGTCTCAAAGCTTTTACAAATGTTAATTAATGCAGACATGACTGGTTGCTGAGTAGACAATCTTTGACAGCGCACAAGAACCTGGAATGATCTGAAATCTTTAGATTGTCCAGGAGTCTGTTCCGCTCTTTGGTGGTTTTGTAGGAGAAGTCTTATTAGGTGAAGGCAAACCTTCTTTTTGGAACATTGCAGACACCTCTGGATGCAGACCTCAGCTCTGCTCAGTAATTAAGCTGAATAGACTTCTTTAAGGATGGGGAAGCATTATGTATGATTTTATGGACCAAGTAGACATCAGAATATATGATTAAATTGTGGAAACTTATTATTTTATGTTTCTCAGGTACGTTACAACGACGGTTCTGCCGTGGCTTCTTATCTGGAATTTTTAATGCCTCACTGTGAAGTGATCAAAATGGTTTAAAATTGTCAGCTTGTTCTGAGACCAAGATGATAGACATTACAAAATGTGGGACATGATCATTGCGTTTAGGGAGGATTTAGCAGCTTCCACTGATAGCGAGTTCCTGATGTGGCAAAAGTTAGCAAAACTGAATTTCAGTACCTCTGTCTTGTAACCATCTTTGTTTTCAGCCACTGTAACATTTTGATTAGTCTTTACTTTAAGTTTCTCTTTTCGTGCAGCTGCACTTGTTCAGGCAGTAGCTCGTAATGACACCGTGCAGCCGGTGGATGGATGATGGAACAGTGTTGATGGGAAATGCAGTGATGGCACTGCCAGGACACATAACAGAAATCATTTGATGTATTCATCACCTGCTGAACTGGACCGAAGGTTTCATTTATAGCCACCAAAATTAACTTTGAACCACATTTAGCAAGTTGGTGGGTGTTCATTTACAGCCCTCGTTATGTCACTAATTTCACTCCATACACAAACGCATCGGCGGGCGTACAGCTGTCAGCCTGCCTGTGACCTCCCAATCCCACCAGCACAATGTTCCAGATAGAAATGGAGTCAAACCAGGCAGATTATTATGCCTCAGGTTGTTTTTCTGATCCTTTCAAAGCCACATTAGTGCTGTTGTAAATTCCCATGTCGACTGTAAGATGGAACATCTGTGCAGCAGTGTGTTCTACACCAGTTTGGCACAGTAAAGAATCAAACACACCAGATCCCAGTGATGGTGTTAAGGATGGACAAAAGCAGAGGCAGAGTTGTAGTTTAATATTTTACTGTTTCCCCATCTCCTCTTCTTTCTTGTGGTGAAGCTGTGGTTGGGAATGCCGGCCTGGTACGTGGCTGCGTGCCGTGCCAATGTGAAGAGCGGCGCCATCATGTCGGCCCTTTCTGACACAGAGATCCAGAGGGAGATCGGGATCAGTAACCCGCTACACCGGCTCAAACTTCGCTTGGCCATCCAGGAAATGGTCTCCCTCACCAGCCCCTCAGCCCCCCCCACCACCAGGACCGTGAGTCACACAGCATCATATGGAAGCATGGAAACTGGTTTTAAAATTCTACAAACATTTGTTAAAAGCAGTGCTGATCTGGAGGAAGAAGAGCTTTCAAAACTTTTGACCTGTATTTTCATAAATCACAAGCTTGGTGGACCAGAGGGAGCCGCCAGCGAATGTTTCAGAATCACTATTTTCTGCGAAGTAGCAGAACAAAAAGATTTTCTCTGCTTTTAAAAAGAGGCTTGCATGCTGATATCTGTACGGGTACATTTGCCCAAGTCGTCTTTGAACCGCTATTTCTGCCTCCAAAGCAGCTCTGACAGATGTTTGTGGCTGAACAGTGTCTCTGATTTTATGCACCACACCTTCACACATGGCTGATGTGTGACGAGTAAACGATGAGGAAACCGAGCTGTTGCAATCACACTCGGCACATTTGTCAGTCGTCTTGTTTTATGTGGAATGTCAAGAGTTTTAATTAGAGCATCTGAAATGAGTAAGTAAATAATACAGTGGAAGGCTAAGATGCTGCTGCCATAGCTCCATGTTGTCATGGTAATTGCATACAGTCTCTAAAGACTCTGTTGTTCCAAATAATACATGCACACTGCTCACACACAGTGTTGTTTCAACACAAGCAGGGACATTCATTAGCTTTTGTTTTCTGACAGTACTACTGTGGATACAACCCTCATAACTCTTGTTGTTTAATAACTATGCAAGTACTGGTACTTTCCCCCATGTTACCCTTTACCTCACCAGCTATTATATGACTTAACTTCACACTTCTTACAAAAAATCTATATAAAACACACTTACAATCTGAAGTTCCTTGACTATGACATGCCTTCTGCTTGTTGGATGACGTTAACCTCACTTCCTTTCACTACATTGGGTTAACAGATCCTGTAGAAGAACCTTATTTTCACTGTTAGGTCCTGAAGTTGCATATAGGCACATTTAAGTGCACTTATCCTCACCAATCACAGCTGCAACACAGCAGTTATTTCAGCTCTACAACTGTGGAAACATTGATTTACCCGAACTGCAAATGAATATATCATCAAAGTGTGCTGCAGGGACTCCAAGCCACTCAAGATGCATGAATGAAGATGCATGCAGACACTCGCTCTAATCAAGCATTTAACTAGCTTGTCCCAACATCAGCTCATTTCATTTTATTTAGCAAACTGAGACTGTTTATCTATTTTCTCTGACCTTTAAATGAATAGATCTTCTACGAGCAGGAGATGGATGGAGAGGGATGAATAATGTGGGGTTTGTGTGTCTGCTGTTGTTAATCATACTAATTTAGTCCTCTCTGTTCTGCATGGCAGCTGTCCTTTTATTTGTGTTACTTTACGTCAAAGTCGTGATGTTTTTGTCCTTTGCACATGCCCTTTAACCCCTGGTGGGTTTCATCATCTGACTGTGATGCTATAACACTATTGGCTTACAGTGGTGCTGCTCTTCTTCTTTAACACTGCTTGCCCCTCCTACCGGACCTCTACTACCAACCCTGCTGCTGCTCCTTCTCTTGGGCGTACCTTGTAGCCGTCAGGCAATGTATGGGTGACCCATGAGGAGATGGAGACCCTGGCAGCCCCTTCCAAAACGGTCAGTCCCGTTGTGTCCTTTACTGTCATCCTTTTCTTCCTGTTGGTTCTGAGTCTAAGTGTTTTTCACTGGGGCTGAATGAGGAGTTAAATGTGACCGACAGGAAGCATGCAGCACTGACACCCTTCCCTGAACTGTGAACCTCCTGTCCATACTAATGGTTAGCTTAAAGCCAGTGGCTGGTGATGAAGGTTTGAGTCAGTTTCTCTGTGTGTTGGTTCAGTGCATCTCCATAATGAAGGTCACGAATCATTGAATGTGTGCCATTTTTCTCTGCAGTGCTGTTACTCACCACACACCAGATCTCTGAGTTATTTAAATCACATTTAGCATTGTGCTTATTTTTGGTTCACACACCAGGCCCACTGAAGCTGGAAGTGAGAAAGCGTCTGATCAATCAGAAATAGGGACAAGCTTAGAGAGTTTCCTCTTTTTTAATGAAGCAAGTATTTCTATAAACATACACTAACTTGTAAAAAGAATTTCCCCATTTGGCTTCCTCAGTTCCTGAGTTTGTATCTGTTAATCAACACAACAAAATTCTACTTTTAATTGTTTTTTTTTTTCTTTTAACTGTGAACTAAACAAGATCTGAGCCAGCACAAGTACTACCACCCACAAAGTTAAGACCTTTAGAGCTTCCTTTTACAAAAGTTAAGCTGCAAATCTACTTTGGTTGATAAGTTTGGTTCGTGCTGCTGTGATTTCTACGCATTCCTAAAGAAAAACGGCTTCTTCTCTCTGTAGCTGGGTGGACTGTGATTAGGTCAAACCGTTAAGACGAGGACTTTGGTCATTTCAGTTTCAGTTCTATGTTCCAGCTATGTTAATTCCCCCCATATGCCACACTTGTGAAAGACTGGATGACCAAACAGTTTCTGTTTCCAAAATGGCCGTCTTATCTCTGCATGACAGAAAATTGGGGCTTAATGCTCAAGGCCCACTATCCTGCAGGGTTTAGATTTTTCCATCACACCTACTTAAAATCAAATGGATCTCTGACAATCTCTGCACAAGTCTGCTAATGATCCATTAATTTGAGTCAAGTGTGTTGGAGCAGGGAAACAAGTCTGCAGGACCATGGGCCTTGAGGCCTGAAGTTGGGGAACCCTGCATTAGCAGAGTTTAATGTAGGCCAAAAATGAGTCTTCTTGAATATTCATTCAGCTGTGGTCAGTACCCCAGGCTGTGGTCTGACAAACAACCCACAGCATGATGCTTCCACCACCATGCTTCACTGTGGGACTGGTGTCCTCAGCACAAGAAGAGTTTGCAACAGATGCTGCATTTTTCTTGAAGGCCAAAACTTAATCTTTCATCTCACTGGACCAGTTTCCTGGATTTTTCTTCTTTTCTTTTCTTTACTCTTTGGGATTTGCTTTCCTCCTTTTCCATGTGACTCTTCCATAAAGCCAAACTTTGTGGAGTGTGCAGATGATTCCATGGAACTCCAAACCTTTGTGTTCTCTCTGATGAATGGGAAGATTGTTGTTTTGTTTGTTTTATGTAGAATTCCTATTACCCAAACTAAATCTCTATTAATTCAGAACTTTGTCCCAGATTTGTTTAGAGACCTCGTTTGACTTCATTAAGCTGCCTTCTCACAACAAATATATATCCAGTATATGCATATATACTGAGAGGCAACTAGCAGCATCATGTCTCAATGTTCCACTCCAGCAGTTCTTGATTCCCTAATAACTCATCTGTGTGACTGAAAAAATCCATCTGACTATCTTGACACTGCATGGAGCATGACTTTCCAACTCCTTCCTCACTCAGAATGGGGATATATGAATATCCTAATGAGCTCCATCCACAACTCAACTTTTCCTCAAAGTCTCCTGGAACTCTGCGAAACTCTCTGCAGGGTTGTAAAGTGCACACCGGTGCACCTGACATTTCTCAGGTCTAAATGTAGGACTTTTATCTTCGTGAATGTCTGTCTGCATATTGTGTTCATTCCTTCCTTACCTGACCTCACAAAAGGACTGATAAAAACCAGTTAAAGGCAGAGAAAGAGTGGTTGCCTCTGGTTGGCTCTGATCTGCAGTTGTACGCCGCGTTGTGCGTCTGAAATGGCCACCAACGAGAATCATGGAAACAAAGTGAAAAATGGTAGGATTTGCTCATATGTGGGTGTGATCTGTTGTCATCACCAGTTTAAGAGTCTTTCAAGCTTCCTGAACACGAAAAGCTGAACAACAGTTGAAGTAATTGTGACTGCTGCAGAGATCAAGTCCCCCCAGAAGTTTAGTCAGAGAGGCTGGAAGAAAGACTGAAGTTGGCCAAAAAAATAAGAAATCCAATTCTCAAAGCATGGAGTTAAATAGAAAACAAAACCATGTAGTTTTTCAGCTTCTTTTGTTTGCTTTAAAACAATTTTCACATCCCTTTGAAGGTTGTGTTTCTTTTGGATTTGGCTCAAGGTTTGTGAAAGTTGAGTAGAAGAGCAGACAGTGTGTGACAGAAGCTCTTTTTCGTGTTTTACTGTTAATGTAGAAAAAACAGACGAGTCTTCTGCAGCAGTAAATGCAGTGAAAGTTATATTTTTCTTATCTTCTGTTTGAACCAGAAGTCAGACTCTGAAGAGGGGAGCTGGGCACAGGTAAGCTTGGAAGCCCCTCTCCCTTTCACTCAATGTAAATCAGTCTTCTGAAGGGGGGAAAAGGTGGAATGTTCTGATTTGAGTTCCTGTTTCCTCTCAGACTCTGGCTTATGGGGACATGAACCATGAGTGGATAGGGAACGAGTGGCTGCCCAGTCTTGGACTACCTCAGTACCGCAGCTACTTCATGGAGTGCCTGGTAGACGCCCGCATGCTGGATCACCTCACCAAAAAGGACCTGAGGGTACACCTTAAAATGGTGGACAGCTTCCACAGGTACTGGACTCATCTCACCAGTGCTTCATGCCATTTTTCAAAATCTGTTTTGTTTTGTTTTTTCTCCTTCACTTTATATGACTGTATTTGTGTTTTTTCTTCAATTAGAACAAGTTTACAGTACGGCATCATGTGTCTGAAGAAGCTCAACTATGACCGGAAGGAACTGGAGAGACGCAGGGAACAGAGCCAGCATGAGATGAGAGGCAAGAGCACTTCACATCAAAACTGAAACTCATGGCAAAGTAAATAAGAAGCAAAAGGATTTGTAGTCAGCCTGAACTTGTGTCTGCAGATGTGTTGGTGTGGAGTAATGAGCGGGTCATCCGCTGGGTGCAGAGTATAGGCCTGCGGGACTATGCTAACATCCTCCTGGAGAGCGGTGTGCACGGGGCTCTGGTTGCTCTGGATGACAACTTTGACTACAGCAGTCTGGCACTGCTCCTCCAGATTCCCACCCAAAACACTCAGGTACTGCACACACATGCATGCTGGCGTGCACAGTGTGCATGTCTGGTGACTTTGAAACTTAACCTTCATATCTTCAGGTCTTCATATCCATTAAATATAAATAAGCCTCTTTTTAAGTAATTTTTCCCTCCTCTCACTTTGCGTTATCGTTGCCCAATTAATGGTGTCAGATACCTGCAGATATATCGTCTCCCTCATTTCAATCCAAAAATAAAGAAAACAGAAAAGTTTGTATCAGACTTCAAAAGCTGCTTGAATCTAAATCAGAACATTTGCCAATTGTTCCCCTGGCTGGTTGCCCTGCTCGTCGCACCTATAAATGGGTAAAATTATTACTGTATGAATCACAAATAATGTAATGTGTCAGCTGTCTCATCCCACTATTAATAGCTGGAAAAGCTAAAGTTAGAATCTGGTCTAATGCGTCTGGTTTTTCCCTCTCCGCAGGCACGTCAGATTCTGGAGCGAGAATACAATAATCTGCTGGCACTGGGCACGGACCGGAGGCTGGATGAGGTGAGCCTGAGACCAAACGTCACTCTCATTTTATTTTATTTTATTTTTGCACAAATGTAAAAACATCTCAAAGGAGCAACATTAACTTGACCTCTGACATGACCTAAGCCCATAAATATCACGTTAGGACTTTGGCCACGCTAGTTACCGGCTAATCAAGAAAAGCAGGCAGTGCAGACTTCAAGTTTTTGGAAAACGTCCGAGTGAAACTCGGTGAGTGAAACTTTTTGAGAGCTGTGCTTGCAGGATTGTTCAGAAGCCAAATAAAAGCCTGTCTGGCAGAAAAGACCTTTAAGATTGGAAAGCCGGTGCACATCAACACCTGCTCGAATACGACCTCAACAGAAAAGTAACTGGATGAAAATTCACCATTTCTAAACAGAAAAACAGGAAAAAGAGACTCAAATTTATGATGGCATGGTAATCTACGGTTAACACTGAATTTGTTTTCCGTCCATCAGTGCGATGACAAAGACTTCCGGGGTCCATCGTGGCGGAGGCAGTTCCCTCCTCGGGACATCCATGGGATCAGTATGATGCCTGGATCAGCAGAAACGCTCCCCGCTGGCTTCCGTCTCACCGCGACGTCCGGTCACTCCCGAAGACTGCCCCCTGATGGTGAGGGGCTGCCCAACACACAACTATCATTCAGCCACTGGCCACATTTTCCAGCCTCCAGCTTTTAGTTTGTTAATAAAATATGAAAAAGCTGGACATGAGTCTGGCTTTCAGACCTGCGTGCGTCCACCTGTTGAAGCTGAGAGCAGGACTTTCTGACAGTCTTCTCTTGTTCTCTCTGACGGCTGCTCTGCAGTCCTCTATGAGGCGCTGGACGACAGTCCTGATGACATGTATTTGGACTGGTTTCAAGGTCAGCTATGCCTCTGAAGACTGGGCTTGTTGGCCCTGTGTGCACCATAATTCTGCATACTCTCTCCCTTCTCCTCACATGATCTCTGTCCTGCTGTATCTCTCCTTTTCTTTGTGATTACTCACCCTCACATTTCATCTATCTCCGTACGAATCTTTAATCTCTCTATTCCAAGGGTGTTGTTTTGCAAAGCTACAAGACAGATGTGTTGTCACCCTGCTGGTAAAAACTAGGGGGCCAAGTTATGGATTTGGACCCATGCTTGCTGGTGAAACCCTTGTAGTGATGAAGCAGCAAAAGCAAAATGGTGACCTATGCAGTGCTTTGTAAAGTTCCCTGAATCAGCAGGTGTACCCAGGTGACATGTCTCTGGGCGATCATGCACTAAAACTAACAGTTTGTTTTACTCCTCGTCCCTCTGCTGTTAAAAGAGAGCACTGGTTAAAACAATTATAGACTGAAGGATAACGCCAGTTTATTGCAACTTGAGCTATAATAGTTTGATTATGTTATCATTTCTTCTACCAAAGACCAAAATAACAGGTTACCTGATGCGTCCGTTCATTAATATCACAAAAAGATGCTTATGGCCCAGCTAGAAGAAGTACAATACACAGACTGGCAGCATAGCTCACCCAAGTCTTCCAGCAGACATCCAGTCTGAGCATCTCCAAACTAGCTGTCAAGTTTAGGAATTTTGCTAATGTGGGCGGACAACAAGCCCTAGGGGGGCATTCAAAGTCAACTAAAGTTTGCATATTCAGCATCACTTCCAGTGAAGAATGTAAAGTATGCTTCCAGGGAAGAGAATTAAACACAAGCCTGCAACAAACCAGGGTTATCTTTTCAATGGATGCAGATTGTATTAGCAACCGCGTTTTCAGGTTGTTATACATGGCTGGAGATCATCCAAATGTCCTGATTTTAGCCGGCGTTCTCTTTTAATAGGGTGTTCCCATTGACATTCCTTTGTCTGCAGTCACTGGCTAGGTGTACATGCACAGAAATATTCTGACTTTTCTCTAAGTCTGCATATCTGCGCGAGATGCAGACAGAACAATCCATTCATGTTGTAGTTTAGCGCCTCACAGAGTGTAATCTGAACATCGACTCAGCCACATATTGTCCCCCAACTTGATCGAATTGTTTTCACTCATCAGAACCATAGTTGTTTGCTTAAGTGAAGAAACAATGAGCAGACCTGGCAGTTCTGCAGCCTACGCTCTGTACTTTAATGTGGCAGTGTGTCACAAGATGCCATGAAATCCTCCTTATGACGATATGTCGCAGTGTAAGCAAGCTAGCTTAATTCAATTATTGTTTACTCCTAAAATGGCCATATTCTGGTTCAGGTAAGCAGAAAATACTGTTGATGTGTCAGTGTCTTCCTCAGAATAAGGTCATGATTAGGTTAACACCAGGATATTATGGTGCATGTAAACGTAGCCACTGTGCTTCCTGGTCTGTGACGCCCACAACACACTAAAATCTCTGATGGTGTCCACTCAAAACAAAAACTTCCTTTGAGTGATCAGTGGCTTTCTTCTCTCAGGGTGACGCTAACGTAATCACAAGTGTGGGGAAAGGTGTTAGTTGGCATGTTGTGTCATGTTGTGGGGAAGGGGACCAGAGTGGACGGATGTGTCCTTTTCCCTGTGGGTCCATGTGATGTGCTGGCAGCTTTAATCATCATTCTGTCTAAATGTCTCCCCCTACAGTCGGACCATCGGCGGTGCAGCGACTGGACAGCTCCACGGTGAGAACCTACTCCTGCTGAGAGGAGGAAGAGGGGGACCTTTAACTGTACGCTGTATGTAACACAACACAGACTCTTGCTCCGGCAAATACACAGGTTTAATCAGTAGCCCTTCAAACAGGAACTTGATTTAAGTGGATTAAATGGGCATGAGTGTGTCTCATCAGCTTGGCAAGCCCAGGAGCTGCTTCTGCCAGGTAGTTTTGATGAGACGATGGGAGACAGCAGAGCCAGGCTGCAGTCTCATCATGATAGGTTGTCTAAAAAACAAGCCTATTACAGCCAAAGCTGTAGAAGATTTTACACCATTTACATGATTAGAACATCTCAGGTCTCCTAAAACAGGTTATTTAGACTTTAGAGTTCCCTGCTGTGCTGCCAGGTGCAGTAATAAATTCCAATTATCTCAAGCAATGCAGATATTTCCTCAGCAATAAACTGACAATTGGATGCAGAAAAAAAAATTGGAGCTTTGCTCTGATTTTAGTTTTTGTTCAAAGTCAAGAAGCAACAAGAGTTCCTGTAAGAAAGAACGAACGTACTCACCACTGAATAAATCTACCAAGCAGGCTTCTGAAAATAGCCCCAGTGGTGTTGCTCCTTTACAATGTCTGTAGCATCATTTAATTTTTTGCATCTAACATCCTAAAACCCTTAAAAGGCCGTTTACACCTGAAATCAGGCTTTTAGTGAAGAAGGTTAATTCTGACATGCAGGGAAAAACTGGGTTTTCTGTTCCAAAAAGAGACTGAAGGGATATTCTGCTCTTTTTAAGGAGGTTTTGTAAAGTAAGAGAAGTCAGTGAGCATGGTTACATTAAACTTTCTGTCGAACTGAAATCAGAGAATCTACCAAACCGGGTTATGATTCCCGGGTAATGAGGTTATACATCCACTTTCCTCTGCATGTAAAAACCTGTCCTGTTTTTCCATGACATGGTACTTTACCTTATGATGCAACCAGACTCACACTGAGCCACTAAGCCGGATCTTTGGCAAGGACATTTGTGTGTTAAGGAAACTCTCCTTCAAAGGTTAAACTTACTATCAGGTCAAACAGCCAGTAGACGCGATTCACTGTCAGCTGTCATTAAACCCATCCAGAGGTCCAGCTGAGCCTCTGGGCCAAAAGCAAAATATCTGTTTGACCTGTGAGTCTGTGTTTAATGTGTGTTTTGTGCATGCGTGTTCAGATCCATGCACTGACAGGGCAGCAGCTCATTCCCGCTACTCTGACTCCGAGTTCAGAGACCTGTGTGCATCTGCATGAAAACTTCAGGGTTTTACCAACATTGATATAAACCTCCAGAAAGTAGCCAGAGTTAAACTTTGAGACAAACTTACCAGCTTATATAAGAGGAGCAGCAAACCAAACGAGTCTGGTTCAGGGATTAAGGTATGAAAGCTCCATCTTTCCATCTTTTTAACTCTAATTATGTTTTTCTATTTACTCGTCTCACCCTGCAGGCCTTCGCTGCCTTCTTGTACTAGAACATAGAAAATGCAAATAACCCTGCGAAGGTCATTCAGTACATTGGGTTGAATTCTGGTACAGTATGCTGAGCAGCCAATGTTTATATTTTTATACTGATGCAAGCAGTTGGGAAAAACTACACCTTTTGCAACAAAGCACAAGTAAACACATTTGCAGCTTTCTTTCTTAATAAAGCATGAAAACCTGAATCTGCATAAATCCAGTGTACAGTCCGAGGGCCTTTTTATATCAGGAAGATGTCTGAAAGTAGAGCTAATTTTCACATACTGTATGAAAAATAGAGGCTTTCAAGAGAAAGCATGAAGCATTAGGAGTTGTGTTTCAGTGGTGTGAGGGGAGGGGTGCAGGAGGTGGGATGTGATGCAGAAATTAGGCTGTGGGATCAGCAGACGGGTCAGCAAGAAGAATAAAGAACCAACTTTTACCAGCATCCACACCTGCAGAAATATCTGCTGCTACACTCACACGTTGACTCATATTAAAGCAACACAAAATATTTTCTCAACACTGAGTTGTTGTTTTTTAACCTGCAAAAAGCACAAAATAGTCTTTGCCTTTCAACAACTAACTCAGCCAGATGGAAGACAAGGAGGCGGGCTCGCTGTCGTGCATCGGGACATTGACGCGGGAAAAATGTTAAAAAATTAAAGCTCAAAAAAAAAAACGAACTCTTTGTGTTTCCTTTCAGTTGCAGTTCTGAATGGAGACTTCCGGCTGGAGCTGCTGGACGGGCCGACCTGAGGATCAAACCAGTCTGATGACACGCACTGCCAAGAAAACCCTGCTCCATCCTTCTGAACGTGGGCACCAGAAGCTGGTGCTAAACTGTCCTGCAGGCTGCCCTCTTGTCACCATTTCTACCTTTTACATGTACAGCAACTTGTCAGAGCATAATGTACTGTGTTTTTCTTCTACAGAAGATATGTAGGTCATCTGTAAATTAATATAAATATGCCATTTTTAATATATATACACATCTATGTATAAAAAGATATTCAGAGTTTGTGCAAAACAAAAACAAGAACAGTCCCTGCCACCTCATTTAGTGGACCATAGATTAATATATGCTGCTCTCTGGACTTCCTCCATATTCCCTGTTCTTCTAGGTCATTTTGTACATATGGTTTTATTTTTTCAATGTGCTGATGATGACTACGATGATGAACCATAGAGAGGAAGAGACTCTGTGTGTTGTGTGAAATCTTGCCCTTCTAGTGGTGCCTCATTCCAGCACCGATAACCTCCATCGTCTTTTCTTACGTACCCGCCGTCCCAAGAGGAGGATGCGTCGACACACTGGAACATGAAAAGCACTTTCATACAACTACTTCAACTCAACGGACTCTTTAGTAGCCAAGGACAAAAACGGGAGGCTGTTGCTCTCCGAAGTTGCACAAAACGTCCTCAGAACAAAAAGACAACAGTACGCCGTTTGTAGAACCCGTCACTTCTTGTACTGTATGTTTCGTCAGGCGACGCATTAACACAATCGACTCTTACAGCCGAGCTGGCCTTCTCCTCCCGAAGACACCACGTCAACAGAACAGATGAAATAACTGAAAGACAGACCGCTTTAGCTCATAGTTTGTGTAGAGTGTATATGAACATGTTGAAGTGAGGTGATTTAATGGTAAAAAAAACCTGTTGCTTGCTGTGACTTACATTTGGTGTAACTGTTAACTCTTCGTTTTTGTCCGTTTCCAGGGTGATCTACTGTGTAGCCCTGTTTATCTGTCTTTTAGTTATTTCTGATGGACGACAAGACAAGTCTTACACTTTTTCAGTTGTTTTTACATCAATTTGCACGAACGAGGAATCATTTGTCCCTTTTTTTTTATTTATTCTTGTACTTTGGTCAAAACTAAGTGGTGAGCAAACAAATTTTCATTGTCAATAAAACAGGAAAAACCTGGCGAGTTTTCATTAGTTTTCTAATTATTATGATTATGTACATGATCGGTTGCGTTCATCGTTACAGAGCTGCACATATTTAGCACAGACGCAGGGAGAGTAAATACGAAGTAAAATTACAAATGTTCTAATCTACAAAATGTAGAGAGAATTCTTCGCTATGTGGTCTTGGGTGTCCACGCTCGGTTCTCTGCTGCAGACGAGTTCAGGCTGCACGAGGTCGCAGAACTTTTTCAACTTGTCCTTCAATGTCTTTGAACACTTGCGGGTCCTCAATGGTTGGCGTGATCTGTAAGGAAAAATATTTAGTATTAAAATGAGAAGGAATGACAACTTTTTCTAAACTGCCACACAAAACCTGGAGACGTCTCAGAACTATTGTACACTTTATCAGGTCCACCTTGCTGGTACCGGGTTAGAACCCTTTTCCTCCAGAACGGCCTTAATTCTTGGCGTCACAGATTCAACAAGGTGTTGGAAACATTTCTCAGAGATTTTGCTTCATATTGACATGACAGCGTCACACGGCAACAATACTCAGGTAGGCTGTGGAGGCCGTTGGAGTCCAGTGAACTCATGGTCATGTTCTAGAAAGCAGGTGGAGATGATCTGAGCTTTGTGACATGGTGCATTATCCTGCTGGAAGTAGCATCAGAAGATGCTCCACTGTGGTCATAAAGGGATGGACATGGTCAGCAACAATACTCAGGTAGGCTGTGCTGGTTAAACCAGGCCACGTTGGTACTAAGGGGCCCAAAGTGGACCAAGAAAACCTCCCCCCACCATTACACCAGCAGCAGCCTGAAGCGTTGATCCAAGGCAGGATGGATCCATGTTTTCATGATGTTTCCAGCAGATTCTGAGCCGAGCATCTGAATGTGGAGCTGAAATGGAGACTCATCAGACCAGCAACGTTTCTCCATCTTCTATTGTCCAGTGTTGGTGAGTGTGTGTGAATTGTAGCCTCAGTTTCCTGTTCTTAGCTGGCAGGAGGCACCCGGTGTGTCTTCTGCTGCATCCTGGTCCAGACAACTGCTGCTCTGGATATTTTCTCTTCTTCAGACCATCTCTGGAAACCCTGGAGATGGTTGTGGGTGGAAATCCCAGTAAATACTCAGACCAGCAACCATGCCACGTTCAAAGTCTCTTAAATCCTCTTTTCTCCTCATTCTGATGCTCAGCTTGAACTCCAGTATGTCTACATGCTGCCGTGTGATTGGCTGGTTAGACATTTGTGTTAACAAGCAGGTGGAGCAGATAAAGTAGACAAACGTTTAAAAACTTCAGACCTGTATCCACAGAAACGTGAACCCTGACGTAGCATCTTGGTTGTACCTTGTATGGTTTGCCATTGATCAGATTGGCCAAAGAAGAACGAGGGATCTTGCCAGAACGCGTCTTTGGTAATCCGCGGACAAAAAGTACATTCTTGAAGGCGGCCACTGGTCCAACGCTGTCTCTCACAAGTTTGACAATCTCATTTCTGATTTCCTCCTCCTCCTTCTGCACACCTGAGACATGTCACACATGAAATAAAAGCTTTAATGCGACTTAACATTTCATACAACAGCATTGTTCAAGCCAGGTGTTCTGATGTCATTGAAAAGATGAGGAACTATATCTTAGTTGTCCTTGAACTGAACAGATACTTCAGGCTACTTCAGGCGTTTCTTACCGTTCTTCAGTACACACAGAGCCAAAGGAACGTGACCCTTCAGAGTGTCCTCTAAACCCACCACAGCACAGTCTCCCACTGCAGAGTGCAGCAGCACAGACTGCAAATCACAACATAGCATAAGAATGTTTAACAGAAAAGTTAGCATCACATGTGCCTCAGTATTTCTCTCACCTCCTCTAACGCTCCAGCAGACAGCCTGTGACCCGCCACATTGATGACATCATCAGACCGGGACATGATGTAAAGGAAACCATCCTCATCCAAAAAGCCTGCATCCATGGTGTCATAATACCCCTCAGGGTTGGAAAAAGGGAAGGTTACAGCATTACATTAAGTTAAATTAAATCAGAATAATTACTTCTTCCAGTCAAACCGGAGAAATTCGGTTAAATTATAATTAATAAGAGCTAAACTCTGTCAGTCTTATTTAAATTATTCTCATTTAAATGTGATGCAGATTCTACAGTGAAAAATCTAAGTCTTACAATCTTATATTCAGCCAAAAAGTCAATTATGAACTTGTTTTGAGTGAAACATCCTTAATATAATTAAAAACATACTAAAGCAGAATGTGTAAAATTATTAATCTTGTTTTATTTCTTACTTAGGAAGTTAATCTTATTGTCGTTATTTTACTGCATGATGAGTTAAATGATCTCACTGAGACATTGTTTTACATCAATCCCACATAATTTTATCTGTAAAAACTTGTCTTTCCAGCACCAACTCACACAGATTTCCTGAAATGTAAAAAAAATTTCTTCTTCAGAGAAATATCTTAGGCCTGGTCCACAGATAAGGATTTTATTTGGTCGAGACCTACACGTGAAGATACAAAAATCAGGAATTTAACAGTGTTGATCGTACTGTGTGTGGAGGCTCCGATAATCCCATCACGGAACAACACAACCGATCCAGCATCTAGTCCTCCGAGCCGGAAGTCTGTCGCTAACAAACGTGATCTAACAAAAATGAAGGACCACGACAACAACCGGAAAAATGAAGAAGAACCAGGGCAACAACCGGAAAAATGAAGAAGAACCATGGCAACAACCGGAAAAACGAAGAAGAACCATGACAACAACCGGAAAAACAAAGAACCTTGGCAACAACCGGAAAAACGAAGAAGAACCATGGCAACAACCGGAAAAACGAAGAAGAACCAGGGCAACAACCGGAAAAACGAAGAAGAACCAGGGCAACAACCGGAAAAACAAAGAACCTTGGCAACAACCGGAAAAAAGAAGAAGAACCATGGCAACAACCGGAAAAACGAAGAAGAACCAGGGCAACAACCGGAAAAACGAAGAAGAACCAGGGCAACAACCGGAAAAATGAAGAAGAACCAGGGCAACAACCGGAAAAACGAAGAAGAACCAGGGCAACAACCGGAAAAACGAAGAAGAACCAGGGCAACAACCGGAAAAATGAAGAAGAACCAGGGCAACAACTGGAAAAACGAAGAAGAACCAGGGCAACAACCGGAAAAACGAAGAAGAACCAGGGCAACAACCGGAAAAACGAAGAAGAACCAGGGCAACAACCGGAAAAACGAAGAAGAACCAGGGCAACAACCGGAAAAAACGAAGAAGAACCAGGGCAACAACCGGAAAAACGAAGAAGAACCAGGGCAACAACCGGAAAAACGAAGAACCATGGCAACAACCGGAAAAACGTAGAAGAACCAGGGCAACAACCGGAAAAACGAAGAAGAACCATGGCAACAACCGGAAAAACGAAGAACCATGGCAACAATAAAAAAAAAAAAAAAAATGAAGAAGAACCATGGCAATAACCGGAAAAACGAAGAAGAACGATGACAACAACCGGAAAAACAAAGAACCTTGGCAACAACCGGAAAAACGAAGAAGAACCAGGGCAACAACCGGAAAAACGAAGAAGAACCAGGGCAACAACCGGAAAAACGAAGAAGAACCAGGGCAACAACCGAAAAAATGAAGAAGAACCAGGGCAACAACCGGAAAAACGAAGAAGAACCAGGGCAACAACCGGAAAAAACGAAGAAGAACCAGGGCAACAACCGGAAAAACGAAGAAGAACCAGGGCAACAACCGGAAAAACGAAGAAGAACCAGGGCAACAACCGGAAAAACGAAGAAGAACCAGGGCAACAACCGGAAAAACGAAGAAGAACCAGGGCAACAACCGGAAAAAAGAAGAAGAACCATGGCAACAACCGGAAAAACGAAGAAGAACCATGGCAACAACCGGAAAAACGAAGAACCATGGCAACAATAAAAAAAAAAAAAAAATGAAGAAGAACCATGGCAATAACCGGAAAAACGAAGAAGAAGAACGATGACAACAACCGGAAAAAATGAAGAAGAACCATGACAACAACCGGAAAAACAAAGAACCTTGGCAACAACCGGAAAAACGAAGAAGAACCATGGCAACAACCGGAAAAACGAAGAAGAACCAAGGCAACAACCGGAAAAACGAAGAAGAACCAGGGCAACAACCGGAAAAACGAAGAAGAACCATGGCAACAACCGGAAAAACGTAGAAGAACCAGGGCAACAACCGGAAAAACGAAGAAGAACCATGGCAACAACCGGAAAAACGAAGAACCATGGCAACAATAAAAAAAAAAAAAAATGAAGAAGAACCATGGCAATAACCGGAAAAACGAAGAAGAAGAACCATGACAACAACCGGAAAAAATAAAGAACCATGGCAACAATTAATAAAAAAAACCAAGAAGAACCATGGCAACAACCGGAAAAACAAAGAAGAAGAACCATGGCAACAACTGGAAACAACAGCAGCATAGCAGAGAGCATACATGATGAAGTAATGATGGTGGTCTTGCGATTATTGTTAGCAGAAAATCCAGAACTGAAAGAAACAACCGACTGGAGACGGCGTGAACATGGACTTTATATCCTTCCTGGTTCCCAGTCAGCTCGCTCTCTGATTGGCTACGTTCTGTTCCACGTCACCATCCACACAGTCTTTTATATACAGTCTATGGTCACAACTAAGGAGTCGTCAGCTTTCCAATCTTTTTTTCTTTCTTTTTATTATTATTATTATTTCTTCTTTTATTTTCTGTATGTTATTACAATGTCTTGTTAATTTCTGTATTTGCTGTTTTTCTGATTGTATTATCTGCTAATTAAAGTAAAAAAAAAAGTTGTCAGCTTTCTACATGTGAAGATTTTTGGTCATAAATATTGAACCTGTTCAATACTTCTGATTGTCAGCAATGACCCGTTTTGGAGCTGATTGTCGCTCTGAACGCACCTCAAACCAGATGATCATTTTATAGGAAAATCTTATAGGACATAAGATAATCGGGTGTTTGCCGTCCTTGGTCGGGAAGGAGGAAAATCAGGACAAAAACATCATCTTTGTGTGTGCAACAGGCTCAAAACAAGCTGTAAAACACTCATTTTAGGTCCCTCATTAAGTGACAACACATTCAAAACAGCCTGTCAATGCTTCTTTTTAGTGTTTTTTCTCACTGAGAAGATCTTTCAAATAAGAGCAACTAAATATGAATTTATGTCAAAAGCAGAGCTTTTAAAAAGGTTAAAAAAGGCCTATCAATACCAATTATCAAATTTCAAAGAATCATCTTTTTTTTTTCTTGAAGTGAGAAAAACAACGCTGAAAAGAAGCATTAACAGTCTGGTTTTCAAGGGTTTTTCACTTAATAATGGACTTAAAATGAGGGTTTCACAACTTGTTTTAAGACATTTCTCACTTTTCTAAAGTCTAGATATTGTTCTTATTTCAGCAAATCTTATGTTGATATCTAATACCTGAATATTCTAAATTTGTTTTTCTTATTTTTTTTACTCAGATATTTCCAGTGTATTATATGCAAATGTCAAATAATTCTGCAATGTCAGATTTAACCACTAGAGGGCCACCTCTTACCAGTCATACATTGCTTATAAAGTAAAGTATCTTTCATTTTCTGTTTTTAAATCAGATCAATTTTGAGGCAACTTACTGGAAACTTAGTGAAGTAGAGCTTCTTGAACAGATCCCGGTTCTGCCACAGTGACAACGCTGCACCAGGTGGTAAAGGTAGCCTGATGGGAAAGCAAACATTTATCTATGCAGTTTAACAAAGACACACAGCCAAGCTCTGCCAGGCCTTATCTGACCACCCAAACAAACACACAAGGCAGAAAGGAGAGACATCGGATTAAAGAAGATTTGAAAGTGCTGGTTTTCTGTGGAGACTGAATAAACATGTGACCTGCTGATCTCTTCATGCAGCATCGAACTACATCATCCTCTCCTCACATGTGTAACGCTCGTTTAAACTGTGTTGGTATTTCTTAGGTGTTAATTTGAAATTCAAGATGCATTTTAAAAAACCTGCAGAAGAGGTGAAGCAACAATCTGCAGAAATCTGGACATTTTCAACTGTGAATCCTCTGAGTTTCTCTCCGCTTCTTCATGTGATTTTTGTATATGAAAAACCAAGATAGTTCAGAGTTGTTGCACATGTTCTCTGTAAGTTTGAAAACGACGTTATAAAGCTGAGGACTAAATTCTGAATCTGATAAACAGAATAGTTCAGATTTAGTGCAACAAGGAAGAAGAATGACCACAGCTGCTCCTGTCTGTTTATTGCAGCTCTACCTCTACGCAGTCTGCATGGACTCCTTGGAAATCCCCGTCAGCTCTGGGTAATTACCAGCATTAGAGCGAGCAGGGAAGTGGAGTTGAGGGTGATAACAGACAGGTAGCAGACTGGCAGATAACGAGGGACAAAGAGCCACAACTGACTCCTGCAGCTGTAGTGCAGCCCACTCAGACCTGACTTACATAAAGAGTTTCCAGGCATTTCTCAGCAGAATAGTGAGCTCTGCAGAGGTAGGTTGAGTGAACGTTCAATAATATCTAATAACGCAAAGATTTGAGTTTAAATTGGATGTGTGAGTGCAAAATGTTTTTATATGACATTTTGTGTAAAAGTCCCAGAAGAAAAGGCGACTTACTTCACCACGATATTTCCCAGAGTTCTGGGTTTCATCTCCTGCATGTCATCATCGATCACTGTGACTAGTGCAAAAGAAAAGAACATGCAATTCACATTCAGAGGTAGAATACTGACGTACACATGGGAGATTAGCAATTAATTTAAATCAATTCCCAATTCTGTTATCTATATGAGTCCAGACACTCCAGCTTCCAGTGAGAAAACGAGCATGTTAGGTTTGAGTGTTGCGTCCATGTTTGGGGTGTTTTACCGTTGTAACCTGGAACTGGTTTCCCTGCCTGGCCTGCAGGTGGCGTCAGCGAGCTTCCCAGACCAATGCAAGAGGAGGTAATAGCTGAGCCAGTTTCTGTTGACACACAGAGATAAAGATTCATTAAAATTCATAGCTCATCCATATGGAAGACCTGTTCATTTTCAGTTAAACCACAAGAGGTCTGGACTTTTATTGTAATACCACAGCTCAGAAACTATTTAATAGTTTTGATGGCCTATATGAAAGGATAAACCCGTTAATAACGAGCCAATCAGAAGAGTCTGTGTGGTACTGCGTTGCCTAACCTATATTACACAGAGCTATGACAGGTCCTGTGGGCTCTCCCCAACTCCATCACACTACTATGCTCCATTTACAGCAAAGGCTTGCTGGCAGGCCTGCTCGCCCACCCAGCAAAAGGAATAACAGAATCACTCCAGCTCAGCAGGGAAAGATTACATCAGACACAGCAGCAAAGCAGTCCAACGTCAGCATCTGTCTTCTGCGTTGGATTCAAAACCTGTCAGCCTCTTTTTCAGCTCATTAATTCCTCCACATGAATAAAACAACAAAGTCTGTTTTTATTTTCATTTTTCCACAGCTGAGATTTCTGGCAAAACTCAGTTTTCACCAACATGTAAACAATCCGGCTGTTCGCATAAATCCCATTAACCTTTGTTTTCACTGAAGCTGTTCAGTTCAACATTAAACATGTCACATTTCATTAACGACGAGGCCACATGATTAATTTGCTTCCATGTTTTCATTCACTAACAGGAAAACGTATGCAGGGCTGTTCCACATAGTAATCAGACTACTCTGGAGGAGGTGGATGTGATGTAAAGCTGATGTTTCTGCTGGTGTCATGACTTTCTCCCCCATTAGCCAGCTAATGTATGTATACCTAAACTTTATGTATTATGTATTCCTGCAAGACTCTATTGTCTTCTGAGGGGGAAAAACCAACAGCAGAATTTACTAACTTGCAAGACAGCAAAGCAAATGTTAAAGTCATTATAGCAGTAGTGTGGAGAAAAGGAAACGCACATCTGAAAATAACCAGCTAAATCTGGTTCTTCAGCATCAGGGAAATATAGCATCAGGTAGGATCAGAGGAGAGGAGAGGAGAGACGAGAGGAGAGGAGGGACGAGAGGAGAGGAGGGACTAGGAGAGGAGAGGAGAGACGAGGAGAGGAGAGACGAGAGGAGAGGAGGGACTAGGAGAAGAGAGGAGAGGAGAGGTGAGGAGGGACGAGAGGAGAGGAGGGACTAGGAGAGGAGAGGAGAGACGAGGAGAGGAGAGACGAGAGGAGAGGAGGGACTAGGAGAAGAGAGGAGAGACGAGAGGAGAGGAGGGACGAGGAGAGGAGAGGAGAGACGAGAGGAGAGGAGGGACTAGGAGAGGAGAGGAGAGGAGAGACGAGAGGAGAGGAGGGACTAGGAGAGGAGAGGAGGGACGAGGAGAGGAGAGACGAGAGGAGAGGAGGGACGTGGAGAGGAGAGGAGAGACGAGAGGAGAGGAGGGACTAGGAGAGGAGAGGAGGGACGAGGAGAGGAGAGACGAGAGGAGAGGAGAGACGTGGAGAGGAGAGGAGAGACGAGAGGAGAGGAGGGACTAGGAGAGGAGAGGAGGGACGAGGAGAGGAGAGACGAGAGGAGAGGAGAGACGAGAGGAGAGGAGGGACGAGGAGAGGAGAGGAGAGACGAGAGGAGAGGAGGGACTAGGAGAAGAGAGGAGAGACGAGAGGAGAGGAGGGACTAGGAGAGGAGAGGAGGGACGAGGAGAGGAGAGACGAGAGGAGAGGAGGGACGAGGAGAGGAGAGGAGAGACGAGAGGAGAGGAGGGACTAGGAGAGGAGAGGAGGGACGAGGAGAGGAGAGACGAGAGGAGAGGAGGGACTAGGAGAGGAGAGGAGAGACGAGAGGAGAGGAGAGGAAAGACGAGAGGAGAGGAGAGGAGAGGAGGGACTAGGAGAGGAGAGGAGGGACGAGGAGAGGAGAGACGAGAGGAGAGGAGGGACTAGGAGAGGAGAGGAGAGACGAGAGGAGAGGAGGGACGAGGAGAGGAGAGGAGAGACGAGAGGAGAGGAGGGACTAGGAGAGGAGAGGAGGGACGAGGAGAGGAGAGACGAGAGGAGAGGAGGGACGAGGAGAGGAGAGGAGAGACGAGAGGAGAGGAGGGACTAGGAGAGGAGAGGAGGGACGAGGAGAGGAGAGACGAGAGGAGAGGAGGGACGAGGAGAGGAGAGACGAGAGGAGAGGAGGGACGAGGAGAGGAGAGACGAGAGGAGAGGAGGGACTAGGAGAGGAGAGACGAGAGGAGAGGAGGGACTAGGAGAGGAGAGGAGAGACGAGAGGAGAGATGAGGAGAGGAGAGAGGAGAGGAGAGGAGAAGAGGGATGAGGAGAGGAGAGGAGAGACGAGGAGAGGAGAGAGGAGAGGAGAGGAGGGATGAGGAGAGGAGAGGAGGGATGAGGAGAGGAGAGGAGGGACGAGGAGAGGAGAGGAGAGACGAGGAGAGGAGAGGAGAAGAGGGATGAGGAGAGGAGAGACGAGGAGAGGAGAGAGGAGAGGAGAGGAGGGATGAGGAGAGGAGAGGAGAGGAGGGACGAGGAGAGGAGAGATGAGAGGAGAGGAGAGAGGAGAGGAGAGGAGAGAAGGGACGAGGAGAGGAGAGGAGAGGAGGGACGAGGAGAGGAGAGGAGAGGAGAGACGAGAGGAGAGGAGGGACGAGGAGAGGAGAGGAGAGACGAGGAGAGGAGAGGACTATTCAGTATCAAGGGGGAAATGTGGAGCTGTAGGCAGGACTGCTATGAAGCTAAATTTCTCTAAACACATTAAGTTGTTGTATCGTATCGGATCAGTTTTTTTTCATGACTGATTCGACGCTTTAATGATTCCTTTATTATCTTCCTTAGCGTAGCATCCATAGTAGCATCCTTTATAAAAGAAAGGAGATAACTCTGTCCTACAAGTCATTATGGCCACAACTTTCAAAGCCAGGACAGCTCATCATGTCCATTAGTACCAGCTGTGATTGAGTGGATCAGCATGAGGACAGAGGACACCTTTCCTTAACCCCATAATACCCATTAAGATTAAAGAATGGATCTGTGGAAAAGACATTAGGGGATCATCTTTTCACTATTCAACCACTTTCAGCTCTTCTCTTCAACAGCTGATGGAGCTATTCACAGTCATCTTAGGTCACTATAATCTATAAATCAGTGATACAAACAACAATGGCAGAAACATGTGGAGGAATTTTCAGTAGCAGTATGAAAACCAAAATGCCTGGTTATTTATCACAACTATATAACCAATGTAGATTTTAATCTAATAAACTATACACGTCAAAACAATATATATAAAACAAAAACCCTTCAATAACTTAAAGAAAGGGCAAGCAAGCAAGGACCAAGACGATTTTATGTCATGCGTCTTCCGTTCACTTATCTACAGAAGTGGATAGAATAATAATCCCCCCACTGCTAAAAATCAAAGAAGTACAACCATTTTAAGATTTCCTATAACTTCCACACAGCAGGTTTCAAAGACCTGGGCTCAGGGGTCCATGGTTGAGGTTGAGAAGTTATTAAATGAAGACAGGACTCAGGAGGAAGGGGTCTTTCCTCAAACCCCATGACCTCTGAACTCCTAACCTGTTTGTTCCAAGCCTGTGACTGACGCCATTAACAGCACTTCGGTCCAACAATGAAAGAAAAAATTCTTATGCTTCATGGGAAGTATTTAGTCCCATCGATATGACTATACAGAAAAACCCTGGCTTTGGTGAACGGAAGATTAAATACTGTTAACTTGATTCATTTACAACGCTGAGCAGATGTTGGTTCCTGCGCACATGCCAAATGTACAATAACCTAAACCATAGCCAAACAGGAGCAGATGAAGTTTTGCAAAACAACTGATCATTTTGTACCGAGGTCTAAAGCTGGTAATATGCTTGCTGTTAATTATGCATACACATGTTCATCATGGCTGCCCTGTGTATTTTTGGATGTTTGAAGCATCTACGATATGGCTGCTGGTTTTTTTTCTGCCATGACCTCAAAATGAACCAAAGCCAGCCTCCTCTAATGTTGCCACGTTTATCATGTTTCACCCCCTACAACTTTAAGTGCCAAGTGTCGTACACAATTAACAATTATAGTCACGATGTTACCAGTGTCCTGTGTGAAAGCACGCTTAAAAAACAAGTATATTCTCAACGTAAGCTGCCACCTTTAATTCTACCACATTTTCTTTCTGCCCGACAACCAGAACTCATATAATTTTCCTTCCTTGGCCGCCAAGAGCTTCTATCTAATGCCACGTTCTGGTCAAACGCTTGAGTCATCCGTATTTTGACAATTCCAAATGTCCAGCATGGTGGCGGCAGAATGATGGTCTGGCTGCTGTGTTGTGACAAACAGATTTGCTTTGCCAAGAGGAGATTTATGGGTAAAAGGCTCCTCTTGTTAATCTCACTTTTCATTTCGATATTGGTTTAAATATATTGTTTCATCTTATTCATTTGGTTTGATGGAATTTATGTAATCTTGCTGAACCTGACCAGATGGGACAGAAAATAAAAAGAAGAGAAGTAAAAAGGAAGACGAGACAAAGACCCAGTAGATAGAAGCCACGTTCTTCAATCCAACCAGACAAGCAGCTGCTACACCTGTACAGAAACACAACAGAGAATTTTCTACAGCGTTTACAGGTAAACTAAGCAGACAATCATCAGGAGTTCCTAAAAAAATAACCAAGACAGCAACAACAACAACCAAAGAACCAGAAACACACACCTGAACCAAAGCATCTCTTAGTGTGTAAACCCACTGTACACCTCAGTGCTGAGTCAGCAAGCAGAGGATGAGGAAGGAGGAGGATCAGAAATGAGTGTGATCCTGCAGATGGGACCACGCCCCCCACGGAGGCTAGAGGCAGACTAGGGCGGCCCAGAGACCCGGGCCATCAGTGGCAATCCCACCACGAAGGCCCCCCTGAGCCCACCCAGAAGGTGGCAGAGGAAGACCCCAGCCAGAATAATAACTATTGGCATATCAGTATCTAACTCTTGACTTTTAAAAGCTCTCCTGAATGAGTGTAGATTAAAGCTCAACTCAACCACTGAACCGTGTCAGCGTGAGTTAGGTGTTTAAATCTGGCTGCTTCAGCAGGAGTGGCGGCTTTCTGGCAGAGACTCAGGTCAGCTTGTAAACTTCTAACGCAAATGAAAATAGACAATACAGTCGGGCCCTGACATTTTACAAGTCACACGGGAAGACAGAACTGGCTGTGCAGCAATCCACAGATGAAAGCAAAGACTTCACCAGCTTTGTTGCATCACTGAAACATTTGATCTAAAATTCACATGAAGAACAGTAGAACTGCAACCGAGCCGAGCAAGATGGTTTGAAGGCTTGGGGTTCTTCACTCAGTACATCATAACTAGGCAAATTTATTTACAGAAGGTCTAACCTTTCTTCTTTAGAACCACTTCTGACAGCCTTACTGTTAAATGTGATTTATGAACCACATCCAGCTTTTCCCTCTTTTCCCGTCCTGTCCCATGACATGCAGAACGTGCAGATTTGTGCCGGACAGGTTTGTTCTACCAAGGGAGGAAACTCGTATATACGGCTGCCCTTGATATTTTAGATCCTTTAAATAATTATTTTATTTGTATTCTTATTTATTTGCTCTGCCGTTAACTTATTTATTAATGCCGAACCTGACAGGGAAACCAACTGAAAAAGAGTGAAACAAGGGGAAAGGAGAGAGGGAACTTCTTCTCAGCACAATGGAGATTTTCCATTGGGATGATTCTGCCCAGAATGTACCCATTCATAAAGATGAAATCTGACTAAATACTTTAGCTGAAATCTTTCTGGTGGAGGACATGGAGAATGCTGAGGCCAGAAAAGACAACGGGAAATGGGAGCATGCTCTGCAGTCATATGGGATACTGAAGTCATGCACACATACACACACTTTACAAACTTATCGACCTGTTTCTCAGCTTTGAACGTTGCCTTTTCTTAGCCCCGTCTTTCCTTCCCAACACAAACAAGTCAATCTTCCTGCCTGTTGGAGATGAGTTTGGCCAGAGAGGCATTTTGAGTGTGATGAACGGGTCGAGGGAGGGAGGAGTTATTGGACAGCACACTAGAGAAGCAGAAGAGGCAAAACAGTGGTGCTACGCTCACTAGGAAAGCAGGCAACTGCTGTTCAGGAAAAACAGAAATTTCTCTCTGATCTGGCATGGACTTTTCTTTTTAAATCATCAATGCCTGCACTTTTCGCATAGAAGTAAGAAATAATAGCCCTCAACGCTAAGCGTGTATCCTTGATCTTTTACTCCATCTGTGGTGCTTACATGTCTGAAAGGCAGTGAATGAACTGTGTTTACCAAAAACAACACATAGCGGACAAAGACAGATCTCAACTCAGCCACTGATGAAAACAGACAATAAAAACAGAACTGCTTATAGTTGCAGGGTTTGACTGTTAAAGTATCTATCAAATTCACCATATAAACTTAAGTGATTGCAAACATGTTTTTTTCTTATGTTCTTAATTATTTCCAATTCATTAAAGACTTGAAGTCAGAGATTTTAGCTTATACATTGCTAGACTTAGTTTTATCCAAATTCTTAACTAGAACCCTGATGTCTGGTTGTAGATAATTACACATTTACAACAGACGTAAAATGCAAACCAAATAGTTTTCCTTGCCTGGAGAGATTCCTAAACCTCTCCTACTGAGATTCTTCTGTTTTACCTTGAATCACAGCACACGTTTCAAAGATGTTTCTGTTGTTGGAACACGGCAGAAAGCAGCAGTACAGATAAGTGATTTATGTTATTTTTAACGCAGTTAATGCATGCGCAGCATGACAAGCCCCATACATCCGTCGCTGCTCTGTTATGGTGGCGGGACGTGGAGAGGAATGATGGAAGCGATGAGCGACACCCTCAATTTTGTGACTCTTGTGTTGTGGCTAACTGTGGTGTATTGTAGCTTTTTTGTCATGTTGTGATTTTTGTATTGCTGTGACACTTCTGGGCCACCGTACCCATCCCTGAGTTCATGCTATCAAGCTGTAGACCACTGATACTCACTTCGGTCCTACGAGGGCCGCAATCCAGCAGGTTTTCCATGTATTCCTGCACCAACATACCTGAGTCAAATTAATGAGTCATTGTGTAGAACCTGATTGGCTGTTAGAGCCACCTAATTCGACTCAGGTGTGTTGGTGCAAGGATACATGGAAAACCTGCTGGATTGCGGCCCTCGTAGGACCGAAGTGAGTATCAGTGCTGTAGACTGTGGACATATAGAGAATTAATTGAACTTAGACAGCCAGTACACTCACCCCCCCCACCCATTATGTTTATCAGCAATGAACATTATACAGACCTACTGTTTATCGAGTTATTTTCAGTTCGGTATTCATTACCACAATCCCAACCGGATTAGTCAGTAAGTTTAGGGATCTGGGGCTGAAAGCCTCTCTTTGCTCCTAGGTCCTGAATTTTCTGACTGACAGACAGATGATGAAGGCTGGTAATTATACCTTCAACACCCACATCCTCAGCACCAGCGCCTAAGCGCCTGTGATCTGGTTGTGGTTGTCTCCCCCTTGTGGTCGTCCGCCAGTGCTTCGGATCCGGTCGTCTCCACCTTCTGGCCGTCCTCCCGGGCCGTCTGGAATCCGGCCCTTGGGGGGGGGGTACTGTTACAGCCTGTCCAGCCAGTCATTCCACCTTCAGTCAGTCACCCCGTTCCCTGATCCTCCACACCTGTTCCTGATCCGCTCATCAGTAATCTAGTCAACCTGCCACACCTGTCTTCCTTTGTTCCCCAGTCCTTATATACACCAGCACCACAGTCATTCCCTGTCGGACCTCAAACCACACATCTTATGGACTCACTCCCTCGCCGTTCCCGGATTCCTCACCTCTGTATCGGTAACAGTATGTTTCTCTTCAATATCCCAGTCTTCGAATAAACCTGTTAACGTTCCCTTGTCTCCCTGGAGTCCTTGTGTAACAGTAGGAGTCCAGACTTGAAGATCTCACAAGGTTTAGCCACATCACCAGACTGGTAAAGAAGGCAAGGCAGCACACTGCATGTACAACCTGAGAAAACGAATTCAGTTTAGAACACAGCTGCACTATTATGGGCAGGACTGACTGTGAGAAGGAGCTTCTTCCATCAAGCCATATGGATATTAAACTCGTATCACATTATGCAACACATCCTGCAAATTCAAATATTCAAAATACCATCTGACTAGGTTGTGTAAATACATTGTGTAAATACTTGTTCCCTCATTTAAAATCTATCTTCAAACTCTTTTGCTTTGTCTTGAACTAACCTCTTCCTTTTCAGTGCTGTGTAAAATGTAAATAAATATACAATACAATGATCAAGTCTCATAAACCCACAATTTATTACCAACAGAACAGAAATGCCATATAATATGTTAATCAGATGTTTTACCACATCATGGAAAATATGAGCTTTGACTTTTGTATTGGTGAAAGGTTTGGACTGCAGGCAGGCCAGTTCAGCAGCCGGACTCTTCTCCTGTGAAGCCATGCTGCTGTGATGGATGCAGGATGTGGTTCAGCATCGTCTTGCTGAAATCTGCAAGGCCTTCCCTGAAAGAGACGTTGTCTGGATGGGAGCAGATGTTGCTCTAAAACCTCCATGTACTTTTCAGCATTGATGGAGCTTCACAGATGTGGAAGCTGCCCACGCCATAGGCACTAATGCAGCCCCATCCCATCAGAGATGCAGCTTTTCACCTGTCCACTGATAACAAGCTGGATGCTCCCTCTCCTCTTTAGTCTGCAGGACACGCCGTCCATGTTTCCACAAACTAGTTCACATCTTCATCCAGGTTTCCACTTTGCCTCAGACCATTTTAAATGAGCTTTGGTCCAGAGAAGATGGAAGAAGCTGGTTCTGGATCCAGTTCACATCTGGCTTCTTCTCTGCATGATGGAGCTTTAACCTGCATTAGTGGGTTTCAGGGTGAACTGTGTTCACAGACGGTGGTTTCTGGAAGTCTTCCTGAGTCCATGTAGTGGTTTCCAGTAGAGGATCATGTCTGCCTTTAATGCAGAAGATCACCAGCATCCATATTCACCTTCAACCTTGTCCCATGCACACAGAGATTCCTCCTGATTCTCTGAATCTTTTGATGATATTATACATTGTAGATGGAGGATCTTCAAGGTCTTTGCAATCTTGCTTTGAGGAACATTTTAGAAATTGTTCCACAATTTTCAGACCCAGTTTGTCTCAGATTGGTGAAGCTCTGTCCATCTTTCCATCTGAGAGACTCTGCCTCTCTGAAATGCTCCTTTTATGCCAAGTCATGTTCCTGACCTGTTGCCAGGTAACCTGGTTAGTTGTCAAAATGTTCAATTTAAATACAACATTTACCTTTTCACTTCCAGACTGTTGCATTTACACTACTGTTCAAAAGTTTGGGGTCACTTCCCTATTGAATCCCATGGCAAAGTGACCCCAAACTTTTGAACGGTAGTGTATTTAATGTGCAGATTTATTTTTGGTGGTGACTGCACAGTTTTACATTAGCTGATGGAGAGTTTGAAGAGGTCAGAACATTTTTTCAAAATCGGGGGGATTTAGTCTGAATTCTCTCCTCAGAATTCTCACTGGCATCATTTAGTTTATCTTCTGTTACTTGTACCTATTAAACAAGAACAGCATTTAATGTGTATAGCAAAGTACAGCAAACAAGAACCTGAACAAAAGAAGATCAGAATCTACATCATACCCAAGCTCAGAAGTTTTACGTCATGCATATGCACAGCAGTGCTAGAGGCTGATCTTGTGATGTGTGGTTGCTGGGGTAACTTGGCTAGGAGCTAAAAAAGGTGGACGACCCAAGGTCATTGTAAAAGACAGGTGTGATGCAGCACGAAAGAGAGAATTAGAACAGAGTCCAAGCTGCTTGATCAGCCAGTGAAATATGGGTTCAGTCATATATTCTTTCCTTAATACAGAAAATACCTCAGACAAAACGATGAGAGACAAATGCTATAAAACTATAAGGCATTCTTTAGTTTCTGAGTTTCACGTACGAGCAAAAAGCTGAATTTTCCTACAAATCTCTGCATGTAGTTCTGCTGGAAGTTTATTGTTGGACGGCGATGGCTGAGGAGCCACGTGGCTAGAAGCTGCTCAGCTTTCCTTGGTCAACTCATTTTGATTGAGCTGAATGTTGAAATGACGGGAAGATCTGTTGGTGATGCTGATAACTATGCAGAGGTGTGAACCAAAGGTGAGAAATTCCACACCATAGCCACAGACAGTAATTTTATTCCATCAACTAAAACCATTGCCTCCCTTATCAATTCTCAGACAGCTCAGCTCATTCGCTCACAGCTAAGTTTATGCATACAAATTTGCTATTTCACTTGCTAACGAAGGCCCCCATCTTGTGCCTTAAACACTCAGCAGACAAATGCAACAATGGCTTGGAGAGAATGGCAAGTGAATTCCCAGATTAGGGAGCTGATGGCAGCGGCTCCCAGTAAACAACAAAGCGACGCATGTGGCACCTCAGCTCTCAGAAATGTAATTACAGGAGCCACGGCATCTGCACAACTGCCTCTGCTGCTCTGAAATGTGGCCAAGTGGCTGGCTGCAGATTTCTGTCTTAAGTGTGAAAGAGGAAAAACAAGGCTCCCACGCATCCCCCAAAGGTTAGCAAGAGCATTAGAATGATGTGATTTAGGAAAAATGAACTGAAAAGGAATTAGGTCCAATTTGATTTTTATCAGGAGATGCTGTGGCATCAGTTTGCATGTAGGAAAGATGAGTGTGAGACAATGTTTTAACTCTTTTTACACTTCTAGCTTCTAAATTTAAGTAATCAAATATACATTTGGGAGATTAATGTTGATGTATTTAATGGAAATCCAGTGGTGCCCAAACTCATCAAGCTGGCCAAAGATGAGCTCAGAACGAGTTTGTACTTTTCAGCATTTTGAAACAAACCATCCATGAAGCTCATGTCTTCATTGTTACGCAATTACTAACATCATTTGTTAATGCAGTCTTTTGCAAAAGCTATGAACAATTTCCTAAAGATTTAAATTAGAAATTTCACATTGATGAAGCCTATGATAAACTCCAGATGGACGGATGGACGGATGGATGGACGGATGTGTATATGGATTGATGAATGGATGGAGAAATGGATGATGGATGTGTGGAAGGATGGATGGAACTTATAGTATTTTCTGTGGTGATAAATATAGAAGCCCATCTAAAAATGACTGACAGCACAGACGTGGATTTAACCCGCCCATGAGAACAAATTAAACCGTTTGCTTTTGCCATTTGTCACAAACAGAAATTATCTGTAACTCTAAATATTACTTGTAGACTGTCAAACATCTCATTCAGTAAGAATGAAATGCTCAAAACCACGGCTGTTTTCATGTTCATGGTTTTCACAGTGTGTCTTTCTGCAGGTGCTCCTGATGATTGTCTGCTGTGTTTTCATATAGAGGCCGTAGGATGTTTTCTGTTTCTCTACCGGTGTTGCAGCTGGTTGTCCTATTGTTTCTGGTTTTTCTTTGTCCTCTCTCCACTTTTTACTCTCCTTTTCTCTTCTGTTTAATTCAATCCAACTTTATTTGTATAGCAGCACTTTGTAACAAAGTCCTCTCAGGGCTCCTTTCTTTCATATCCTGTGTCAGGTCCAGCTTTTAAATCTATTTTCAGGACAAAACTTATTTAAAAAGTATCAGAGGAGCCTTATATGTCATGGTCATAGGTGATGTTCTTAGTTTTGTCATGTTTAGTTTACTTTCCAGTTTTGTTCGTTCCCTTGTGTGTTCAGTGTTTCTGTTTCTGGCTCGTTAGTTCACCTGGTCTGATTGCTCCCTCACTTCACCTGTTCCCTGTATATATACGCCTTGGTTTCTCTGACTCAGTGCCAGATCATTGTTGTTGTTTCCGTGTTCAGTCTGTATCGGCTGCCTTGTTCCTTGATATTAAATCCTGGATAGTGGCGTTGGTTTGTCTCCTGCCTCATCAGTCTGCGTTTGGGTCCTCACCTCTGCTGTCCTGTCACATTATATCCATAAAGCTCCTCAAGGGGGGAAGTTAAAACATTTCCAAGGCAGGAGGAGAACTTGTTTTATCTGTTATATATTTCTTATTTAATACATCTGACTTTTGTACATTATACAAGGTGAGTCAGTTCAGGTGGTTAGGATTACTACACACGTGGAAATGTACACGTATGTTAATTTAAAGATAACTCTTCGCTCTTGACAATTTAATCATGTGAAATACTGGATTTTTCACTTCCAGATAGCAGTGAATAAAGGTTTTGGGATTTTGTAGATCCACTGTGAAGATGTAATGTATGGAGAGTTGTTTCATTTATAATTAAATGTATAAATACTGAAAATTAATCTTTTATTCCATAACGTACCAATGAAATGCATTTAAAAAATTAATAAACTATAAAAAAAATGTAGTTGCAAATCGTGACAATGTTTACGGTGCACTGTTTATGGAAAAGTAAAAAAAAAAAAAAAAAATGGAGGATTCAAAACAGAATGTGGAAATTTAAAGTATTGGTATCATGCATAGCATAAAAAGTACATTTTTAGTGGTACTTTTATTGACACTTAGTGCATTTACATTTTAATTATCCATGAAGCATGAAAAGACGGATCAATCTGAAGTCGGAGCAGCTCAGCTGGTAAGAGGACAGATTGTCGTTGCTGAAGATGTGATGAAAGCTCTGAATTCAGCTCCTGAGTTAAAGAGTCAAACCTGCTCAGAAACTCTGAGGATCCTGTGACTGGGCAGCTCAGGATGATGTTCAGCTGCAGCTGGAAGCAGAAGCTTCCAGTTCAAATCCTCTAAATGTTGTAGAAAGACTGATGTTGGTTTTTAAGGCCAACAGCCAAAAATAAAGAGTGAAAAACTTTAACAAAGTCTTTCAGAGTGTGTGGGAGAGTAGCTCACCCTGATGGGTGAAGCCCTGGAAGATCAGTAGGACTGGGATCAAAACCTCTGAATGACTATTTTTTACCCTTTAGATGCCAAATGAAGGAGTTAGAAAACTGCAGAGGCTGTAACTGTGTGTAACTGAGTAACTGTGAGGATAGCTCAGGGGGATGGAGACCTGGCTCAAGTTCAACAAGTTGTAGGTTCAACTCCTACAGCGTACAGGTGATCAGTTCCAGACACCATGAATTTAAAGCTCCAATTTTCATGTCCAGCGACCAAAATGAAAAGATAAAAGCGCCACGAGAACAAGGTTGAGTGTGAAGGGTTCTTGGTGGCGTGGTGGGGTTGGCAGAGAACCGTAAGTCGCCAGTGGTGCAGCGTCTAGTTCGAATCCTGCCCGTCTCAGGTGCCTGGATCAACAAAACCATCCTGCTCCGGTGGGTTGGGGAGGGGGCCGTGTCCCCTCCCCGTACTCTGGGGAGGTAACAAGTAGGGGTTATAAATCAGAAAACTAAAACTGGCTAGAATTTTACTGGGACCATAAAAGACTGGATTACACGGCTATTTAATATCTGTATATTCCAACATTTATAGCAGGATGTAACATGCTACTTAAATGCAACTTGAGACAGTTGACAACAAAGACAGTTACAGAAAGGGACTATGATGGTGACACACTGGAGATAAGAAGACATGACTGTTTTCTATAAGAAAGTACATGTGCCTTCATTAAGAACAACTACATACAGGAGCAAAGAAGTAGCTAAACTGCAGTAGAACAGGGTTTTTGTCAGCTACTGAGCTAAAGTAAAATGGTTGACTGAGGTCTAGAAGAGAAGTGAGAGGGAAAGGAAGGGATACTGTTCGGTTTTGGATCTTTGTATTAGAACATACTTCACTACATAAATGTTGGACACTAGAGACACTAACACTTGTTAAGGAAAGTGTAAAGCAGCTCTACTAGTCCAGGTAGTAGAGTAAAGTATAGGGTTCATGACTTGTGTAAAAATTACTGAACACCATGAAAATGTAAATTGGAGGATGGACTTAGCAGATCCATCATTTTTACCTAATCCCCTAATCCTAATCCTAATCTAATGGGACATATCAACACATGATGACACCTGTGGTACAACCCTTTTACAGAGGTACAAGCACATACATACATACGAGGCCGAACCTACTGGAGGTCAACCTGCTGCACACCAGGCTTGTAAGTGTATTTACATCATCGCGCATCATCAAATACATCATTACAGACCTGGGGTGTATCCTGTCCTTCATAGGTGGGCCACATACATCATCATCACAAACACATACATATCATTCTATCACAGGTGTCATCTGTGCTGATCTATCCCTACTTTAAAAGATCTTATTTCAAGGGGGGAAGTTAACTCCCCCTTGTGTTCTGGCGTCCTGGCTCCCCCTTGCCGTAGCATTTAGTGGCCTCCCAGATTTGAACCCTGGTCTCCCGAGTGGGAGGTGGAAGCCCCGCCAGCTGAGCTAGTCAGCGGCTCAGTGTGATGGGCCGATAGTTCCAATAAATTTCTCTTTGCAAGTCCCAATGAGGAGTTAAAGAAGCTTTCTGAGGGATTCACCTCTGATGGTATGCTAGGCTAGGGAATTGAACCCATGTCTCCTGCACCATAAACCACAGAGGTAACCACTACACTACCAACGGTACAGATCCCACAACAAGGAAATCCTGCATGTGGCATTGAATGATGTTGTGAAACAACACTCTGAGGAGCTGCAGCAGGACTTTACTGCTGGATACGATCAGCTGTCTGGATATTCATCAGTGGCCTCTCGCTCCCATCAGAGGAGGACTGGAGAGATTCAGTAGGCTGTTTAGTCTGAATACATGGTGTCGGCTGTATGCACCACACATCCAGTTCATTTATAGACAATTTCAGCTTCTTCTGGGACCTTTTTTAGACGGATGGATTCTGCCTGAACAGGTCAGGAGGGAAGCTGTTTGCCTCCAACCTGGTTTATACCAGACTCTGTTCCCTCGGACAAGGACAACAGACAAGAGAGACCAGAACAACGTGATGAGAAAGAGCCTAGAGGAAACCTTAAGAAAAACCATCCTAACCGTCCTGAGCTGACCCGCTGGTGGAAAAGAGGCTAAAGAGCCGAATGGGAGGCAGAGCCTTTGACTATCAGGCCCCCCTCTTATTGGACCAGCTCCCAGTTTGGGTTCGGGAGGCAGATTTCCTCTCCATCTTTAAAATCAGGCTTAAAACATTCCTTTTTGATAAGTATTTTAGTTAGGGATGGTTAGCCATGCCTAGTGTTACGACCCTCTCTGTAACCAGGGGTGACGGGGTCGGTAACAAGACAAGATATACACAATTATTTATTATACAGACTCGGGTTCAAATTGACAAAACAAACTCGAAATTATTAACAAAAGGTATCCCCATATCAGGTAGTATATCAAATCTGGTAACAAATAACAAAAGGTGTTCTTCATTGTTCATAACACAAATTATCCTTAAGGCTTCAACAATCAAACAAAACCATACAATTAAACATAAATCCAATAATACAAACTCAAAACCACTACTCGAACTTGAGAGTGTCTCTTCTTGTTAGTTCAATCACAAAAGCGTACAAAATAGGGATTCTAAGGCTTACAAACCACAAGGGATCAAATACTGCCAGTGTCTCTCAAACAATCCCAAACCAGAGGCACACAGCTGCCCCGAATGATGACAAGTGCTCCCTTTTAAGGACAGGGAATCCCCTGGATTGGTCCTCGTTGAAAGGGATGGCATCCAATCACGGCGACAGGATGGTGCGATGGTCCCGCTGTAGGTGGATCTGTCATGGTGTTGACCAATCACTGACGAGGCGAGTGAAGTGTAGGAAGTAGGGAGTCCCCACCCCGTCTCAGGGTGCATACATGCATCAGCAAAAAAACACACATCCACAGGCAAAGTCGGGGATGTGACACTTAGTTATTTTCATCTCTATTTATTTCCTTAAATAAACATATACAGTATTGGCATCATTAACATATTTCTCCTGTTCTCTCTCAGCAGGTCTTCCTGGCTAAAAGTTGTGATGCCGGATGGACTCTCTTTTGAGGCAGATGGCTGGAGGTTCTTCCTTTCTGTTTTTTCTTTCCTGTGCAGCTCAGGATGGGAGACTGAACTGAAGTTTAGTTTTGATCCAATCTGTCGGTTTTCCTTAGCTAGGCTATTATTTATTATAAATACTAATTAGATTACAATAAACTGGTTCGAAGTGATTTGTCTGCAAAGTATCCTGAGATGGATTTGTTGTGAATTGGTGCTATAAAAATAAAGCTGAAGTGAATTTATTAACCCCTGATATTGTGTGATACTGTCTATGCTGCGAGTTTGTGAATGCTGGGCTGGTAAAAGTCAGATGCTGTTTTCACAGCAGCTGTAAACTGCAGACCTTCTAAGAGGAGGGTCATGTGTAGCCACTGCTGGGCCAACACTACTTTTGGCAACACTGGAAACTGACATTGTACAAATTAAATTATTATTGCTGATTTGAGGAAGTCAAGTCCACTTCTTTTTTTTTTCTATCATCTGATGGACACAGACCTCCAGTGTCTGTGAGACAGCAAGTCAAGCAAGACCAAGAAAGAAACACCTAAAATATCACTGTAGGTCCATCCGTCACCCCTCACTGGTGAAGCAGCCAAAACCTGCCAACTGGAAACACACATTTGTTGCCAGGCAACACCCGTGACATCAGCAACCTTCATCACAAGCCCTGTCTGCCCCCCTACGAATGGCACTTGGGTCTTAAAATAGAACAGAGATTATTATCAAGCTTCAAAGTAGCAGACAATATTCTCACATGCCCATGAAGAGAAGTGAGGTGGGCTGCCGGTGGCATCAGGTGGCTCATAGATACCCGATGCAGTCAAGAGCATCTCAGGTGGGTGGAAGTTTACAAAGGCTGTCGATTCATGAAAGATATGTCTGAGTGTGGCAAGAGCATATAAACACAAGCAGAATAATGACAGTAAATGTGGAATGACTAGCAGAAAAAGCAAGTGAAAAACACTAATCAGAACATGAGCCGGCATCGGGAGGTAGAGAAATGATTGAGTCGGCTGCACATGGGAATAACAAACACACCAATCCTCTTTGCTCTGTATCAGAAAACTAATCTTCACTGCACGTACACCAAAGAGAAAAGCAAAATTAGTAAAATTACTCATTTCTACTTCAATATTTCCTAAGTGTAAATTTAGCTTCAGCATTAGATCGGTGACAGAAATGAAACGGAAGTCGTGTGATGCAGAAAAATCAAGACATTTTTTACTAAATCTCAGGACTGAAGACGTGCATCATGCTATTCTCTATCCAAACTGGATGTTTTCTTTCCTCTGACCTTTTATTTTTTATAACGGGGCCTTTCAAAAATTTAAACACACATCACAATTTGTGATGTTAGTGTAAAAGCTGATTTTTACACAAATATACTCTCATTTTTATTAAAAATGTGGTTTTTGGCAGGGATCTGTAGTCTATAGTATTATGTGAAAGTAGGGTAAATACGTCAATGTGCCAACATTATGACTTTGGTTAAGTCTAATTAGTTATGTGGACCAAGTCATAACTAAGTACTAAATCTCACCTGCATCTCCACCTGCCTCAGCATCTCCCCGTCTCTCTGAACTACCTTTCAGCTTTGATTCTGTCGTCTTACTTAATAACACAGTGATACATGCCAAGGACACAGGTCCTCTGCTTAGTGTTTGTAATTATCACCATTATTAATGTCTCAATAGCAGCTGATATATTTTTTTCCTCTTAAAAAAACTCATGATGTCTTTTCGGTTCTTTGCTCCTGGGTTTCTGCCTGAAGACAAGCTGTCCGGCCCACTGCCCACAGCAGAGAAAGCGACGGTGAGGACAGTCAGTCACGTTAGCAAGAAACAAAAGAGCAGAGCTAATCATATCAGCTGAAATGAGTTATAACTTAGAGCAGCAGTCACTTATTGCAGGTTGCATACAGAAAGCACTGATCTCTCAGCTGTTTGAGCAATGGAAAATGGAAGGGACATGTCAGGACTTGGTGGACACTGGTAGGGACATGTCCTTACACAATTCTATGCCCATGCTGGATTGTTTACAATCAGCAGTGATTCACTAATGGTTACAAGGTAAGAATGGATGGAAAAATGAACCAAAACTTGAGAATTTTTTAAAATCATGCACTGTTTCCAGTAGAAAAAATGTCGCTGATGAATAACTGGATGATCCATCTACCAGGAGCTGCAAAATGCCCCGTTTAATAGATAAAGAATCTCACAGGGATCATACAGCAGTCTGACACTGAAATCCAGCAACAGATATCATTTCATCATGTTATCTTTTCCCCTTAATGTGAAGAGAAATTCCTCTGCATATGGATCAGTAGTAAGACACATTCAGGGCTGCAGTGTATGTTCATTTAGCATCAGGGATTCAATACAAACATTCCAAACTAGGTAAGCTGCCGCCCTGGAAACAGGATTAATAACACATACTGCTCAGCTTAAACATTTCCTTCCTTTCAGCTCCTCTAGCCATCAGTGCACATGATGCCCATATTCTCCTCATCAGTTTCACCTTCCAGCTGCTAAATATTACACATCAGGAGAAGAAGCGTGCAGCTGAAAAGATCAATAAACAACTGCACTAAAGGCTGATTCTGTTTGATTTCTGGGTGACGTCAAAGAGCAGAGCCTCCAAACAATAACAGACAGATATACAACTTTTATAGAGGAAACCGAATCCTGTGGGAACAACTTAAAAAGAAACTGGTAAACATTCAAAAAGTTTTGTGTTGGAAATTAAAAGATAAAATATCGACTGTAAGATGTTTCACACAGAGATTCTTATATGCATGATGCACTTTTTGCAGTGAATGAGTGTTGAATGTTAAATATATTTCCAGTGATTATGCTTTTCCCCTCTCTCTACTCTTAGAGGGCTGTTGTCAGTGTTAGTGACAGTTTTGTGGCTGATTTGTGCATTCAAACATCACAGAGTCACACTTTTGTGACGTCTCCCTGCTCCAACACATCTGACATGAATGAGTCATTGTACAGAACTTCTTAGGTTGTTGGATCCATTAAATTTCAGCCAGGTGTGTGGGAACAATGAGATACTGAAAAACCTGCAGGACAGCGTCCCTCGGGGACAGACTTTGGACATAGCATGCCTAAGCACGATCAGCTTTACTGTAAATGATTTGCAGTTTATTTTGGGTTTAAATTGATTTCTTTGTGTTTCTGTTGTCGAATGAATAAGGTTATTTTACATTAGTTTTGTTTGTAAATGCTCTCGCATGCTAAACTAACATCAAACCTTACATCTTTTGGAATTCCAACACTCGCAACCATTTTGATTTGTCTTTTTAACTAATCTAGACAAAGTAAACCTTAGACATGACTCCTTTGTTCTATAGCACCACGTGTGTTGATGCTTACAAATGTTAGCACATGTGGCTACATAGACAAAAGACTTGTGATTGCCTTGTTCCCACAGCAACAGCCCCCCCCCACACCACACCACACACACACACACACACACACAGTCACTGTGTTGTTGTTGCTGGTGTTGAAAAGTACCAACTGCAGCTGCTACAGCTCTGCAAGCATTATAACATTATAACAATTAAATAGGGTGTGTGTGTAATTGTTGGTGCTTTCCTGCCTCAAAATGAACTTGAAACCATTTGAAATATTCAGAATTGAAGTGCACTGGAAAATGTCTATTTTTGACAGCATAGTGGTAGCTCTTCACTTTCATATATTTCACAAATCAAATAGGTCTGACACACAGAGAGAAGGCAGGCGAGATGGGGGAGTAACCCACTCTACCATGAAAAGTGGTGAACACATTTGGATTACAGCACTGGCTGCCAGTTGCCAGTTATTGTGTTTAGCAGGGGGTGAAGAAGCCAATGGGATTTACACATCTAGTCTGAAATCAAGGGGGTAACAGAGGTTTTTCTCCAAACTCAATAAATCACCTGGCTCATACAGCTACAAGATGTGACAGGATTCTGTTCTGGTGCTTGTGTGGGAGTGGGAGAACTATGGTGTAAGCAGTCCTATGTTCAGTGGAATGAAATGTTATTGCAGACGAAAGGAATCAAGTACAGCTTAGCTGAAGTTCTACACCAGGGCTACTCAATTCGGTCCTACGAGGGCCGCAATCCAGCAGGTTTTCCATGTATCCCTGCACCAACACACCTGAGTCAAAATAATGAGTCATTGTGTAGAACCTGATTGGCTGTTAGAGCCACCTAATTTGACTCAGGTGTGTTGGTGCAGGGATACATAGAAAACCTGCAGGATTGCGGCCCTCGTAGGACCGAATTGAGTAGCCCTGTTCTACACCAACAGCATGCTGAGCAATGGAGTCCACCATGCAGCAGAGTAGTTAAATCACAGCAGCTGAAGGCTCACAAATGTCCTAATCCTGTGTTTGGCTGTGTGCTCGTTACCTTTTCCAGTCCTTCAACTTCCGCACTGCTGATATGAACAGTAAATGCTTAAAATGCAACAGAACAGTTTATACACAGAGGACACATGGCCATCCTTGTACTTCTGCAAACTGCTTAATGCTCACTTTCTAAAGGCAGCAACCAATATCCTGTAGTAAAGAGTGTGTAGCTGTGTCCAAGTTCTGAGGTTGGACGGTCATTACCAAAGACGTTACCCATCAGTAGACCAAAACCAGTTCATGTCTACACCAGCCGCCACAATGGCAGACAATTCTTACAAAAACCAAGATAAATCAATGGCAAACTGTACAAGGAACAGCTCAACCAAGGATGCTACCTCAGGGTTCACGTTTCTGTGGATACAGGTCTAACGTTTCCCAATGTTTGTCTACTTCATCAGCTCCACCTGTTCACCTGCTTGTCAACACTAATATAAACCAGCCAATCACACGGCAGCATGTAGCCATGTAGACGTGGTGAAGACGACTTGCTGGAGTTCAACCTGAGCATCAGAATGAGGAAGAAAGGGGATTTAACAGACTTTGAATGTGGCATGTTGCTGGTCTGAGTATTTACTGGGATTTTCACCCACAACCATCTCCAGGGTTTCCAGAGATGGTCTGAAGAAGAGAAAACATCCAGAGCAGCAGTTTGTCTGGACCAGGATGTCTGGTTGGTGTCAGAGGTGAGAGGAGAATGGACAGACTGGTTGGAGATGATAGAAAGACAACGATATGCACTGGTTCCTACAGAACACTGAATCATGTCTACGATGTTTTACTGCTGCATCGATTACAAGTATAGTTAAGATGTTTCTTGATTTTCAGGCACAATAAAGATCTCCAGTTCTTATTTTATTATCTCAAGTTGAAAGTGAAGATGCAATTGTTTACATGTTTATAACTCGTCATTTTAAGGATACTCAGAGTGATTTCCAAAATAATTCTAAATAAACAGTTTAGAATTATCTGACTGCTTTTATCCATTGATGAAAACAGTAGCAATGTGTAGTAATAAAGAAAACTGAGAATGCAACACATAGTGATGCATCGTGGAATCATAATCGAATCAAATCGTGAAACCGGTAAAGCATTAACTGCTGGAAACATCATGAAAACATGGATCCATCCTGCCTTGGATCAACTCTTCAGGCTGCTGCTGGTGTAATGGTGGGGGGAGATTTTCTTGGCCCACTTTGGGCCCCTTAGTACCAACGTGGCCTGGTTTAACCAGCACAGCCTACCTGAGTATTGTTGCTGACCATGTCCATCCCTTTATGACCACAGTGGAGCATCTTCTGATGCTACTTCCAGCAGGATAATGCACCATGTCACAAAGCTCAGATCATCTCCACCTGCTTTCTAGAACATGACCATGAGTTCACTGGACTCCAACGGCCTCCACAGCCACCAGATCTCAGTCCAGTAGAGCAGCTTTGGGATGTGGTGGAACGGGAGATTCTCATCATGGATGCAGCCGACAAACCTGCAGCAACTGTGTGATGCTGTCATGTCGATATGGAGCAAAAGGAGAACAAAGACAAAAGGAGGCCCAACTCGGTACTAGCATGTCCTGGAAAGATTACCAGTCCATCACAGGGCATACACAGAGACAAACACACACTCATACCCACTCCAAGGGAGAATTTAGAAACTATTAGCTATAATATATTTAATACAGTTAATATATTAATTCACCATTATTTTTATCTCAACACTTAGAATTTTTAATTATTTAATTAAAAGGCATATGATGCCCAATTATCATGTGACGGTGAGTCCTGAAGAATAGACGACAAGTTTACCAGAAGGTTGCCCTCTACAGATGTTCTGCAGCTGTTGTGGACATAAAACAAGCAGAGGTCAAAGAACACAGCACTGAGGTTTTTAAACTAATTCTTAGAAGTCTTTGAATCTGTGTTTGTCATCCCTTTAACATCAACAATATAAACTCCAGACCCGTTGTTTAAACTTCTGTAATATCGAGCTATATTCATTCAGTCCTGGAAAACCCAATAAGCCAAGCGGGCTAATCTGCACACAGATAGGAGGTGCTCCGCCTGCACAAGCACCCAAGGTCACTGGCATCTGAACGATCCAACAACAGTATTGATTCCATATTTAACACAGATATGTCGCCCCATCCAGCATCGATCGTCTGTCCGCGCAGGTGGGATTTTGTAAAACAAAGAGGCATCCAATTGTGCTCTTTTCCCATAGCCAACACATTTATCAGAGCTCAGAGTTACATGAGGAGAAAAGCAATCAAACTAAGGAATGACATTAGCATGACGGCATGCTGCCTGGATTTAAACCTGCACTCCAAGACACGTCACTTTCCTGTTCAAGAATCAATAGAAAAGAGGGCCTGAGAGAAAACCTGGCAAAAGCTGTGACACTGAGACTTTAATCAAATGTCTTTTCCACAGCAGCCATCGTGTTTAACCAGTAAGACTCAGACGGGAAAAACAGCTCAAACCCTTAAATTCTTAAATGTGCAAACACCAGACTGAGTTACATCCTGGTTTTATGAGCCACCAAGTCGTTAAAATGATGATCATTAATCTAAACTGCAATGATGTAACCCATGATAATGGAATTTTTAAGCACACATTTAGAAGAAAGTCATCCTCCACCCTGGCTCATGTTTAAGAGAAAAATCCATCTAATTACTTCAATCTGGTTTTATGCATTGGGCTTTCTTTATTTATATGGATCCCTTTCACCTCATTAGGCTTCTGGCAAGAAAGTTTAAATGAGATAGTTTAGGTTTATCATTAAGTTGTCTTAATAAAAGCAAGCCTGAGTTTAAATGTCTACATCTGAACTGATTGTTTTCTCCTCTTTTCATCTTCTCCAAGCACATCATTTGCTCCCCACATCTCAGTCAGCATCCAATAAGATGCGAGAAGGAGAAAGCCAAGTAAAACACAAACAAAATGATGAATAATGGCAATCCCAGCTTATTTTTAAATGCCAGGATAAGTATGAAGATCTGCAAATGTAGTTTACTTTCATTATGTTGGTCTCATTTCAGCCTTTTTAAATGTTCAGTGTTTCCACAAAATGTTTATCCGGCCCTGTCTGCAGTCCTCTGAAATTTAATTAAGGCTAAAATAACTGGTTCATATTGTTACAGGAAAGTTAATTCCTGTAATTAACATATGCATTGTGCTGACTCTCTAGGTGCTCCTCCTCCTGTTAAGTGGTCTCTTCCAGCCAATCCAAGCCTGGGAGGCGCTTATAAAAGGACTTACCTGCATGCCCGGGTCAGTGCCATCACACCGTGTTTCTGTTAAGTAAAGCTTGATTTAGGCCCCGCCTACACCCCAACGCTGAGACAGTAAAATGCAAAAGTTCTGGCCTCTGGTTTACACGGTAACAGAGTTTTGGGTGGATAAAACTGAAAAGATTTCACAAAGCCCTGCAGAGTGAAATTTTCTTGCGATGCAAGGCGTGTCCGATCCGTGTGATCTGGAATTGGAATTTTTGGGCTACGGTGGCGTCTGAGCTGGCAAAGTTTCTCCTTGACAGGTAAGCACTGGAATTTTGCTTAAATTAACTGAAAAGTTTATCTTGATTTACAAAGATTTTAGTCTAATTTATTTCTCGGCGCTCATTAAATGGATGTGTGTGACTGTATGGACGTATTAGTGGAGTAAACTGGTGGCCTGTTAGTTTACAACTACAAATGTAATGATGTTTGAGCCGAGTGAAAACTGTGTTTGTCCTTATAAACGTATGAAATTACTATTAAATTAATTTATTATGTGAGACTACGGGAAAACATTTGTTGATTAATGTAGCTTTTGTTTACACTATTTTATGCTAACGTAAATTAGCGTGTGAAATTAGAGCTAGCATTGCAAAGCATAGCAACTTACTGTGTGTGTGAATCATCTTCGCTCCTCATCATGATGTTTGCTGGCGCTTTATTCTCCGTCCTTCATAGACTGTATAAAAGAACCGTCCTCTCACAAACCGGTAACCTACAGAAACTCTCTGAGGGGGAGGGGGACTATTTTAATGTGTTTCCATTGGTTATTAAACACTTTACTATTGTGTTTTTATTCTCTTAGAATAAGCCATTTATATCTACCTGCCGCGGGTCCACATACATGGCAGCTGCCACATTTGTGCCACCACAAATATTTTTCTACGGTGTCTCTGAATGGACAAACAACTCTGTGTGTGAAGTGAGAATCCTGTGAGCTTTTAAACTGTAGTATCGCCTTTGTTTGATAGCTGCTAGAGCACCATCTGGGATAATGTAACGCCTATGTCCATGTGAATCCTGGGAACAAGAAAACTATGGCGCCTGAGAAGAACACAGCGTCCCGAGCAGGTGGAGGAGATCAGAAAGTCTCTGGACTTTCGGCTGAGATAAAGATGATTGCAGTGCAGCAAAATATAAATAATGGACCTGGTAGCTGAAATCCAGGCACTGAAACAGCCAATTACAGAAAAGGACAAAAAAAAACCTTTTGTGCCAGCGTCAGGTTCTCTCCGGCAACTTCAGGTTCCTCCCAGCCCAAAGGAAAACATGTTGAGTTACCGAGTGATTCCAGGGAGGGAGTGTGAGCCTGCAGGGTCATCTGGCCATGCTTGTCTCAGTATTGGTCTTTTCATGAAACCACACGTGACCCAAGATTATATAGACCAAGTATGGAAGATAGATAAATCAAATGAAATTGCTTAATTTGACTTATTCTCTGTTTAAAGTGCTTTGAGAATAAATATGTTGTGAACTGGAACTATGTGGAAAAAATTACTGAATTCATGCCAACTAAGTATTTAATGTCCCTGGAATGTTTTTATATTATGTATTAATAGGAAGATAATCAATAAAGTTGAAAGTGTTTCTAAACTTGTAAATGTTCGAACAATTCTGACCTTAGCCATTAGAAACCTTAATGTCCACAAAAAGCAGCATTTTAAAGCAAAGAGACAAAAACCTGCACATCTTAATTACTGCTGTTCATGTTTCAGGCTGCAAATTCCTTTCCAACACAAATAGTGAAAAATCCAACCTCTCCATCATTTGTCTTTAGAGAGCAAAAACTTTCCTACCAGTTTGCCACCAGTGATCCAGAACAGGAACCCCGAAGCTCTTCTTTGCCCATTCCAGTGTCTCCACATCACATCGCTCTCCGGCCACAAACAGCGTTCGAAGCCTACAAGAGCACAAAACACTCTGTCACTTTGAGGAATCAGAACCCCACCGTCTCATGGATTTTAAGTGTTTTATTTCATTTGATCTTGTTTTACATATTTACATTGCCAAGTAATAATGACAAGTATCTTCCAGTCATATTTCATGTGAACGCAGCCAGCTGCTGAAGATGACTGTCTTACATCTTCATCAGCAGAACATTTGTGAGCTTGAAGAAATTTGAGGAAGACATTCAGTTCTAGAGGAAGTTGAACATTTCTTTGGAGGAAGAAGAGATGGCTGCGTATGAAGAAAAAGCTGAGTAGAATCTGACCTCCAGCCTGAGCCCCTGCAGCCTGCCTCTGTGAGCACTTTTCCTCTCTAATGTTACATCATGTGCCGTAGGGATCTGTCCACCAACCAGCTTGATGCATATTTTTGTAAGTTGAGCAGCTTGTGAGCTGATTTATTTGTGTGCTAAAATGTAAGGCTTGTGTGGTGAAAACTGGGTCGAATCAGCTGGATATATCTGTGATAGGGTGACAACTTCTCCCAGAACTCTTGTGATGTGATTTTAATGTCGGAGAATCTCTTAAAGGACCCCAAACCCTCACCGTGACTGAAGCATCTTTTTTCCCCCCACAATGTCAAGAATCTTTGCACCTTTGCTGACAAATTCCCCAAAATTTCCCCAAGATTTACATCTTTGGTGGGTGGGCGGGGACACACCAGCACGAGTCTGATTTCCTGCCTACACATTAAACAGAATATTATTACTAAACCAAAAGGAAAACTGAAATAATCCTGATTTATTCTCTACGTGCTGTATTTCTATTATTTTTTAATTTATGACTTTATTTATATAAGCAACATGCATGTTGCTTATATAAATAAACAGGTCTATACATAGTCCTTTTATTTAAAAAAGCCACACAGCTTTATGTCATTTATCTTATTTATATGACAGCATGACATTTCTGTCCCTACACAGTTGCACGTTTACAATCCTCTGCCTTCTGTGTTGCACACAGGGGAGTTCTGGTAAGGTAACCTAACTCCCTGGTCCTTTATACAACAGTAAGTCACAATTTTTCCTTCCTTTGAACCCTCAGATCGTCTCTGAAAAGCACCTCAAGTCAGATGCTTGTCTTAATGATTTGACCTGAAATCTAAAAATACCAACATGTACACAAACTGTTGAAAGGACATGTAGATCCTTTCTCACCAGTCCCTTTATCAAATTTTAGATTCCCACTGTGACTCCCTGACTTTATAAAATCCTCCCTACGTGCCCTACCAATGCCCCAAAACAGCACAGTTTCTATCTGTGGCCTCAGTGATTCCTCCCACAACATTCCCTCCTAACCGTCATTCGCTGCACATGGCTGCTCATATTTAAATCAGAACAAACTCGTAGCTCCACAGAAGACTATAAGTGGAAGTGGAACTTCACGAAGACCAGACTGTTGACCAGATGGTCTTCCTCAAAACAAAGTTGAAGTGACACTTATTTATTTTTTAGAAAAACTAAGTAAATAAAGAAAGAAAAAATAAAATAGTACTGATAATAAGCTTCATTAAAAGTTATATTTTATCTTTTTATGCCCAGTAGGGTTTATGAGTCTGCAGCAGCAGCTGTGATTTACAGGTGATGTGAATGCACCATTTATTTGCTAAATCTAATTTTGAAATTAGCTTGTAGAATGAAATTTGAGGAACTTGACAAACATGCTCATTGGCCACTTTATTAGGTCCACCTTGCTAGAACCTAGTTGGACCCAATTTTGCCTTCCTAAAATATTTTGGTCCGTATTGACATGACAGCATGAAAACAGATGGATGGATCCATGTGTTCATGTGTTTTTATAAGAGAGTCTGACCCTTCCATCGAATGCTGCAGCTGAAATGGAGACTTGCTGGATGTTTTCTCTTCTTCAGACCATCTCTGGAAACCCTGGAGATGGTTGTGGGTGGAAATCCCAGTAAATATTCAGACCAGCAACCATGCCACGTTCAAAGTCTCTTAAATCCTTTTTCTTCCTCATTCAGATGCTCATCATGCATCATGATTACATGTACTGAGCTGCTGCCAAGTGATTGGCTGATAAACAACAAACAACAACAAACTGAGCAGGTGGAACTGATAAAATGACCAGTGAGTGTACGATCAACCACAATCCTTTAATTGTCTACATATTTCTTTTGCTTAAACACAGTAAATCAGCTATAGGCAAGACTTTATCATAAATATTTATCAAATGACAGCATGTGGCCTTCTGGAAGGGATCTGTCTCACAACTACGGGACAAAGTTTTGCATCGTTCATGTGACAAATTTTACTCTTTAGGATTTAAGCAAAAACACCTGAATTAATAAATGTTTGGCTCATCATCTGATAGGTGCATTACATTCCCACCAACCACTGAGGATTAAAATTCTCTGTGGGATACAGGTTTTCAGAGGGGTTCAAAGGAAGTACAAGCCTGAATTGAAGCTGTCATTTTGACCTTATAATCTGCAGTGGGAGGGCAATGATTTGGCTCCTCCACAAGCCAAGTCAGTCATAATTAGTGTCAACATCTGTGCTTCGTTTTAAAAAGAAGCACCTTTTCAACAGCAGCCTGAGTCAGAGCAGAGTTCCTGTGCTGTGGAAAACATTCAGCCTTGTTCCAGTACCTAAAAGATCCACACCATCTGAACCAAATCACTACCGACCAGTGGCCCGGGTGTCCAGCTCAGGTCCTCAAGGATCACAATCCTGCAGGTTTTAGGTGTTTCCCTGCTCCAACAAACCTGACTCAAATAAATGAGTCAACGTGCAGAACTGAAAACATGCAGGACGAGGACCTCAAGTACCAACTTTGGACACCCCTACCCTAACATGTCACATCATGAAAGTCCTGCAGAGACTGTTATTGGCTCACCTCAAGTGAGTTTCTGTCACGTGATTGGCTGACTAGCTGTTTGTGTCAACAACTGAACAGGTGGGCCCGATAAAGTGACTGGTGAGTGTACACATGAGAAAAAAAGCTCTAAGGAAGCTCTACACCTCGTCCTGGAAATGAACCTGCATTGTGTGCTAAACAAACTGAAAACACTCGACAAAACCAGCTTTTCATGATCCCCAAACACAGTCCAGTAAAGTCACTTTTTATTTGTTAATGGGAGACTTTCAGCAGAGTCGCCTTTTTCTTCCTTAAAATGCTGCTGACAGAGTGTCATCCTACATCTGGGAAAGAACTACTTCCATCACAAGCTGCACTGCAGCCACACTAAGTAGGTTTTGTAACCATGGTAACAAGTGATATGGCTCAATCAGCTGATAAAGGCTCATGAAGAAGTATATGTCTGAGCGTCAATGAATTGCACAAAGAGTGGGTGAGCTCTTCTGCATGAAGTTGTGTTTGGTTTATAGAGCTAAAAGCTTTTCTCAGCGGTTTTATTGCCCTCATCAGAACTTTTAGTATTGACATGTTTGCCAGAGTTTTCGGGGGATGGGGGCAAATAGCACAGACTGAATGAGGATGCATTACTGTCACACAATGGAGCTTTACAAGAAAGGCTGAATAAAGACTTCATTTTCCCCTCGCATCCATTTAGTAAATTAAGCATATCAGAACTGATAGCAACTGTGATGAGCAGCTTTCATTCATGCTGCCGTTTTATTAGAAAAACATCTCTTTATAGTGTATTAAAATTCAAAATAACCAAATAAAAAGCTCACTGCAGTCTGCCTTTGTAGTGCAACCTCTGTGTTTTTTAATCAGGACCAAAGGGAAAGGCAGGATCCCTGAAACCTGCATCCACCATGGCCAGAAGACACATTAAGAACAAGGCAGCAAAAAAAAAGAGTGATGGGGAAGGTGTCAGAGAGGATAAATAGCACAAATATTAAGCAAAACGATTACAGGAGATATTCAGACTGCAGAAGCAGCGTTTTAAAAGAGGATTGTGCATTCAGCACCCCGAACAACAGAAGATTCAGCACCCAGCTCCAGAATTACTGAGTGATTCACTGAGGCCAAAGGGCGCCAACACTCAGAATTGATTTATGATTGTGTGCCATGGGGCATTTTCAGACTGCACCACAGAATAAAGGCGTTAAACTGACATCACGACCTCCCTAGTAAGGGCTTCTCTGGTACACTAGAAACAATTAATAAATGTGATAATCTCAGCAAGTATTTGATTTTCTGGGCTAACACCAAGTAACAGACCAACTCCACCTGAACGGGAAGACCAGGACAACAAATTAACCAAGATTTAACATACGGGGCCAGACTGAGCTGCTGTTTGTTATCCATCCTGATTAACACCCACTGGCTGAAGGTGCAGACTGTTAGCAATGGAGATGGAAAGAACAGATGGCCACAGACTGACAGGAGGCTGGAGAAGCTTTAAAAGGACCTTGAGTAACATTTTCTGTTGTTTACTGGCCAGAATCCAACCATGTCTGCATGTATACATGTGTTATCATTGGTGTATTAGGACCTCTGCTAATGATCTGACACATTCTTTTAAGCAAAGAATTTCAGATTTGTTCATACATATGACGGATAAGCCGGTAGGGCACCACCATGACGGTCTGCCATCTTAAAACTACTACAGCCGCCGGCAAGGGACAAATAGCACCAACTACGTGTTTTACCTGCAAGCCAGCGCACAGTGATTGAGACGCGGGAGGAAAAGATAAACAAGAAAAGCTTACGACTGCAGCAAGTTGGAAAATCTGTTAAACTGTTATTCACAAAAATGCAGGACCATGCACAAGCAGCGGCAGCACGGGAGCCGTTTTCACCATCGACAAGAAAGAGAAAAAGTAGACTTAAAGGCAGCGTGACCAGAACGTACAGAAAGGACAAACACAAAAAGGAAAGAACATCGGGCTAGCTGTGGTGTTAAGGCATGAACTACACAGGCCTTTAGCTTTGACGGCAGTTATGTGACGCATGTAGGGGCAGTAGGTCCCAAATAACGTGATGTGAGGTTAACGTGTTCCTGGGGTCAATAAAGAAACGTGTATTATTAGATTACACAGCACTAGCCTTCCCCGAGCAGAAGCAGCTCAAGAAGGAGAAAGATTTTAAAAGGGATGCTGAAGTTTCCAGCTTTCTCCTCAATAAGTAAGCCAACAGTGCCGCCTAAATGAGCCTAACGCTAACTTTTAAATGACCACTCCATGAACTATCGGATGACACGCTTTCATCAGTGTTGTTGAGGCGTTTTGAATCATGGTGGTTTGAGAACATGAGACGCTAGAATGCCCATATGTTAGAATGCAAAACACAATTCCAGCGTTAGATGGAAGTAATTCCTACACAAGGTCCCTTTAATATGTCTGCTTGTGTTTCAAACCTCTATAAAAACCAGCAGCTAGGTGTTGATAAAGTTCTTCAAATAACTTAAACAAAAACACATAAGAGATTATTTCTATTCTCTGTTTTAACCCAGAAAACCTCTGAGCACTATCAGATATGTTGTCAACCATTTCTCAGGAATGGTAGTGTTTAACGTGGTGAGGCAGATTGTGATAGGTAGCTTCCCTTTCTGTGATCTACGGAAGATTTTCCAGAAGGTGTACAATCCAGCCACAACATGTAGTGTTTATTGTAATACTACTCAATTATGGGGCTATTATTGTAGCAATATTATCTACAAATCCGTGTTGAAAGTCACAAATGCATACAGAGAGTCGTGTATCCGTATCTTAATTTGTGTGTGCACAGTTGGATTCGCAAATGTGTAAATAAATCCACAAATGTGTGATGAGATTTCTGTGTCTGTACAAGAATCTGCAAATGTGTAAAACAACTTGTGTGTAACCCGGTTTGCAAATGTGTAAAAAAATTCCACAAATCTGTATTTAAAGTTGCAAATGTGTAGACCAATCTGTAAATGCGTGCTAAGATCTGCACATGTGCAGACCGATCTGTATCCACAGAGAGACATGAATGCCTGGAGTATTTCAGCTACAAGACCCAGAAATACAGACAAATCGCTGGTTACGAGGTCAAGCAGCTTCTGGATTGGCTCTCTCTACACACGTGGATTTTGCTACACTTGTTCCGTGAGAAATCCACAAATGCGTGTCAGGATTCGTATCCGTAACGCTTGGGTTTGCGTGCCCTGACCGCTGGCTCACAGGCTGCCTCACTCCGGCTGCCGTTGGTTCGCTTGCTCTGCTGCTGGCGGTAATATAATTACTGCGGTCAAGCCAGCCGCCTTTCGTTTTCGCGTAGTCAAGCCAGCCGCTCCTACATTTTCAGTGCGCACCTACCGTCAGTTTACGGTAAATGCAAGCGTACTGCTGCAAGGAAATTATTTCCGGTTCACAAAATAAAAGCACGAATTTAAATGTGTATTATCAAGTGATGTTTTAAGAAACTGATTCACGTTAACTGTAAACTATCGGGGTATACTGCTAACATTTACACTAAATAAATACCTTAGAATGTATGGAGTTGAAAACAGTTTTATCTATCTATCTATCTATCTATCTATCTGTCTGTCTGTCTGTCTGTCTGTCTGTCTGTCTGTGCTAATAAACATATACTGAGGCCTTAAAGCAAATACTAAGTGGTGTATGTTGACCATCCTTGATAGCACTATCATTCTGGACTGCTTTGGGGTCAATAGGTCACATGACCTCAAAGCTATTGAGCCGAAAATGCTCCCATTTGTTATGTAAATTTGATCAAAAACCAATAGAATAATGAAATGAAATACAATATATACAGTGGTCACACAGTAAAAGGACTTCAGATATCTCAAATTCAAACCTTTTTAAAACAAAAACAATTCTTCAACATGTGTAACTTAAGCATTGTGGGGAAAAAAATTATGATAATGATATCTAACATTAAAATGACCTCAAAAACAACATCAATAAATACACAATGATAATAAATAAAAATAATACTAGTAATAATAACAATTTGAATTAGGAAATGACCATAAAATAGTTAATATATACATTTAACTATTTACACATGTCACTCTCAAAATGTCTATCAAAATATATATTTGGAAGTAAAGTAGATCTAAAACCAATAGAACAATAAAATTAAATAAAATAAATAGAATGGTCAAATGGTATATGAACTTTTCAAATAGTTTTAAAAGAAAAATAATTCTTCAACATGTGTAACCTCATCACTATAAGAACAACAATAGTACCAATAAAATTGAAAATAACAACAATAATAATAATAACAAATAAACAAAGACAATAATATTTAAATGACCAAAAATGGTAAACATATATATATTTACTGTAACTATTTACACATCAATATCAAACTATCTTAAAGGCACTTTTCAAATAGTTTTAAAACAAAAACATTTCCTTAACATGTGTAACCTAATTACAACAACAAAAAACAAAACCTGTTCCTCCTCTCTTGCTCCTCTCATTACCAACATCATTCATTCCTCTTTACTTTCCGGAATCGTCCCTCCTGCACTTAAAACGGCTACAGTTACACCTATCCTGAAAAAACCCGGTTTGGACCCCACCAATTTTAATAACTTACGCCCTATGTCCAATTTACCTTTCATTTCCAAAATTCTTGAAAGGTCTGTTGCCTCTCAGCTTCATAACCACCTCATCACAAACAATATTTACGAGCAGTTTCAGTACAGTTTTCGTCCCCTCCACACCACTGAAACGGCACTCCTCAAAATCTCCAATGACCTTATAGCTTCAGATTCTGGTTTACTGTCCATTCTCATCCTTCTTGACCCCAAAGCAGTCCAGAATGATAGTGCTATCAAGGATGGTCAACATACACCACTTAGTATTTGCTTTAAGGCCTCAGTATATGTTTATTAGCACAGACAGACAGACAGACAGACAGACAGACAGACAGACAGACAGATAGACAGATAGATAGATAGATAGATAGATAGATAGATAGATAGATAGATAAAACTGTTTTCAACTCCATACATTCTAAGGTATTTATTTAGTGTAAATGTTAGCAGTATACCCCGATAGTTTACAGTTAACGTGAATCAGTTTCTTAAAACATCACTTGATAATACACATTTAAATTCGTGCTTTTATTTTGTGAACCGGAAATAATTTCCTTGCAGCAGTACGCTTGCATTTACCGTAAACTGACGGTAGGTGCGCACTGAAAATGTAGGAGCGGCTGGCTTGACTACGCGAAAACGAAAGGCGGCTGGCTTGACCGCAGTAATTATATTACCGCCAGCAGCAGAGCAAGCGAACCAACGGCAGCCGGAGTGAGGCAGCCTGTGAGCCAGCGGTCAGGGCACGCAAACCCAAGCGTTACGGATACGAATCCTGACACGCATTTGTGGATTTCTCACGGAACAAGTGTAGCAAAATCCACGTGTGTAGAGAGAGCCAATCCAGAAGCTGCTTGACTCGTAACCAGCGATTTGTCTGTATTTCTGGGTCTTGTAGCTGAAATACTCCAGGCATTCATGTCTCTCTGTGGATACAGATCGGTCTGCACATGTGCAGATCTTAGCACGCATTTACAGATTGGTCTACACATTTGCAACTTTAAATACAGATTTGTGGAATTTTTTTACACATTTGCAAACCGGGTTACACACAAGTTGTTTTACACATTTGCAGATTCTTGTACAGACACAGAAATCTCATCACACATTTGTGGATTTATTTACACATTTGCGAATCCAACTGTGCACACACAAATTAAGATACGGATACACGACTCTCTGTATGCATTTGTGACTTTCAACACGGATTTGTAGATAATATTGCTACAATAATAGCCCCATACTCAATGAGTGTTCCAAGATAAGACCACTATTTATTTGTTTGAATTCATGCTTGTGTTGTTCTTACTCTCAAATGTAAGTCGCTTTGGATAAAAGCGTCTGCTAAATGACTGTAGAATAGAATAGAATAGAATTTATCACATTTTTATAATAAAAAAATTGGTATCACTACAATGTTGCCATGAGTCCTCTATTTTGACTTGGAAATTATGATGAAGGCCCTTCCTCTTCAAATTTCCGCTAATTAGAGATGAAATTGAAAGTATTGTCCGATCAGGAGCAGAAAGTTCTATGTGTGTGTGAAAAGAAGAAAAATAATGCTCCTCTATGGCTGGAATAAAGCCAAGAAGACGTTTCTGATGCACGGTGGCGCCACAAAGCAGCTGAGCTGGAGTTGGTTTAGTGAGGATAGCAGGTAAATAGTAGCAGGAATAACTGGAAATGAGGAAAAAGTGGAAACATGGAAATACTTTCTGTTGTGTGTGTGTTCTGTGTGTTATTTCTACAAAGTTCTGTTAATAATAAATTCTGCTTTCTTCTTCTGGTCGACCTTTATGCTGCTACATCTATTCTTATATTCATTTTACATCATTTTAGCCTCAGAATCTGACAACTGAGGCTGGAAACATCATGTCTGATGCTGACTGCAATTAAAATGATTAAGATTCTACATGCAGCTTTACAATAAAAGAAAAACCAAATATCAAACAATTATCAGTCATTGATTAGCATAAATATGTGACAGACAATGGCTACTTCACATTGTCATACCCAAAGGAGAAACCAAACCAGAGCTGTTTGGCTTTGTTTTGCAGATTGTGAACACAGTATAACCACTGCAGTTATTGCTGTTGTCTACCTGGCCAAAGGATATTTCTTCCCAATTGCAGCGTGGGGGTCCTGCTGGCGAATGGCCCGGATAGCAGTGGGCGCTGTAAACATGGAGGAGGCTCCATGTTCAGACAGGACACGGAAGAACGCTCCAGGATCTGGAGTCCCTACAGGCTTCCCCTGTGAACGGAGAGTACAGCAGCAACCGGTGAGTTTACAATCCACAGCACTGCCAAGGCCGTGTTGATCACACTTCTGTAAATAATTTATGCCTCTAATGCAGCAGCAGATACAGAGATTGATGCTAAAGCTCAGAATCATTACGGGAGTATTTTCACATGATACTTAGAAGAAACTACAAACTATAAGTAAACACAGAACAGCTGTCAGCAGTGAGGAAGCATTTTGGAAGGCTGCCTTCAACACAGATGGACCAGAAATCCACAGATTAGAAGTAACAGTTATGTAAGAGAACTGGCTGCTAAAAAGGAAAGATACAAACAAGAGAACCACAGGTGATGTCCTTCAACAGTGACTTCCCCTGAATAAACCTGTATCACACATCTGGAAAAAAATTAGTAGTATAAATAACATCAGTGTTATGGCTGTTGTTTCTGTATTGAATAAGTATGTATTTGTGTGCTTGTGTGTGTGTGTGTGTGTGTGTGTGTGTGTGTGTGTGTGTGTGTGTGTGTGTGTGTGTGTGTGTGTGTGTGTGTGTGTTTGCAACAGACACAACCAAGAAACAGTGAATGTTAAGAGTCACATAAAACAGTCATGTAAACTTTAAATCAGTCTTTAAATGCTGATTTAAAGTTTTAAAGACCAAATTAACACTTCTTCCTACAGATTCTACAGATGTTTAATTTCTATGCAGATGATACTCACATATACAATATATTCTCAGAGCTCAGAGTATTTTCTAAAAATGGAACAATACATTTCTAACAATGGAAATCTGTAGGGTAGAACTTGCCTTCCATGGCAGTACGACAGTGATGCACGAGCATCTTCAGAGAAAACACGTTGTGGCTGACTCAGTTTCTGATTAAGAGGGACATTCGTCTCACTAAGCTAATTGGCTAGTTAGCTGCTAACATTAACGTCAATAGTAAGCTACTTACTTGTATTGATAGCTGTAACGTAAGCAGTAGTGATGATGATTTCATTATCCTTAGCACACATGTCATGTCTTTGCTGTAACGTTATAACAGAAATGTCATGTTTGGAAAGGAAAGGTGATGACGCTAATGTTGTTGCTAAGTGTGTTAAAAAAATGCATTCCTCATCAATGGACAACTCTGTTACCAAGCCAACTATTTAAGAGCAGATGCATGCTGGTGTGATTAGCTGCAGTTTACATGTGATCTAATTAATCTGCTAATTGCCAGAATAATCAGTGACTAGTTGATTATCAGAATTTGTGGCAGCCCTACATTCCACTAACTAATTATAATAACCAGAAGCATAAATATCAACAGAACTCTTGAATAAAAACAAAATTTTTTCAAGAAAACTTTATTTCTTGCTAGAAGATTCTCAGGGACCTGAGAATTTATCTTACAGCTAGGGAATGCATGTGACAGAATGACTGGGATCAGTAACACAAAGGAACAAAAAGAGATTTTCTTGTTTTCCTGCCGCAGTTTGTTTGTTCTTAACCTCGTCTACAGGGACATACCTCGTAGAGAATTGTGCTGTTACCATGAAGCAAAGGACCATAGCAGATATATGAATGGCCGACTACCCAGCCCAGATCTGATGCTGCCCACCAAACCTGCATCAAATAATAAACAATAACTGTATTGTCCTGACAAAACCTCAACATACTAAAATTAATAATGCTTATTTAAATAAAGGATGCATTATCATCTTACATCTCCAGGACTGAGTCCATAAATATTTGACATGGTCCATTTCAGCATAACGGCGTAGCCTGCAGTGTCTCGCACAACACCCTGAGGGACGAGATAAGAAAACATCACACTGCTGACAGATACTCCACAAAGCAAAGCAGCAAGGTTTAATATCACTTTCAAACATGCTGAAGGAGATTGTATTTTGTTTCTGAATGACTGCTTCTGAAACATGTGTCAACCTTTCTGACAGCACTATTAACTAATAAATATTTCTGAGACGTGTGCCCTGAAGTCTGCAAGAACTCAAAATTATAGTCTACCTGCAGCAATAACTGAATGACTTCAGTCGATCAAAGAGAAAAACGTTGCCAACTACAGCAGTGGTATTAGGCCCAAGGGCTTGCCTGCAGGAGCTGATATTATAACACCTGTTTGCCAATGTTCAAATTTTTCAAAGTCAAACATTTCTCATTTGTGAAAAGCCTGCAGGAAATTTTTCCTGCACAAGCTCCTGCTGCTGTGGAAATTTTTTGTTTAATCTTTGTTGGTGTTTAGACAGAATATGGACTGTCAGAAGAGTCAAAAAGAAGACCAGTTTAAAAAAAGGTAAATACAAACCACAGTAAATAATTTAGCTTGTCTACATTAACTTGATTACATGAGACTAAAACATATCAACATGTGCAGTAAATAAACTTTTTTACAGGGCTGCTGACATAAAACTTTTACTGGATGTTATTAACAACTCAAGCAATCCATGTATGACTGTTCATCCAAAGATAAAGTTGTACACTGACAATTTATGGCTGGACCACCTTTAACTTTGATTCCAGCAGGATTCTCTGTGGCATCATTCTGATAAGCTTCTGCAATGTTCCAGCATTTACTTCTGTCCAGAGTTGCTTTAACCACTGCACAAAGTCTTCTCCAGCACATCAAAGATTCTCAATGGGCTTCAGGTCTGGACTCTGTCATGGCCAATCCATGTGTGAGAATGCCTCCTGTTCCCTGAACCACTCTTTCACAGTCTGAGCCCCATGAATTCTGGCACTGACCCATCAGGGAAGATGGAATAACCTGCTCATTCAGGAAATTCAGGGACCAGCTGACCTCATTCTTTAGATGCATAATGTTACTGAACCTAGACCTTGTTGGAATCTCCTGATTCCCCCGGGTCCGTTGATGGAGAGAAACCACTTGAGATCAATTCTAATTTCAATAATTTTATTTAGAAGCAAAGAGAATGCATGGGCAATTCCCCACAGACATATCTGGAGACTCTAACTAGAAGCAGAAACACCGCTACGAGATCCAAGCAGAGTCTAAACACACAGGAAGTGCTATCTTAATTTATACTTCACTCTCTGCCCTAGAAACTGGTCCAGTCTGGCTTAGAGGCTGCATATGTGTGTGTGCTGTTCTATTCGAATATTAAACAAACCATCTGTGTTAAAAGTCATTTCCTGTGTCTGCATCTGTGTGTGTGTGTGTGTGTGTGTGTGTGTGTGTGTGTGTGTGTGTGTGTGTGTGTATAGGAGTCTGCTGTCTGTTATTAAGCTTCAAGGCTGAGAGATAAGTATTCTCTTCTGTACCTGTCCCCCTACTAACTGAAAACAACCTTCACTACTCCACTCATAAGCTATTATTTATGACTTATATATGATTATACCCTTCCGTTACCTGACTCCCATACGTGTCACCTGTACAAATGTTTTCCCATCCTCACAACCTGAACGTAGACCTGACCAACTGCAGCAACCCCAACTCACAGACTGCCCCCACAGACTTGTACAGTAGCACTAGACATGATGGCTGCTTCCCTTCATCCTCCTCTCTTCTTACCCTGATGCTCCATCACTCTGGACCAGGGTAAATCTGGACTCATCAGACCACATGACCTTCTTCCATGGCTCCAGAGTCCAGTCTTTATGCTCCCTAGCAACCTGAAACCTTTTTCTCTGGTTAGCCGACTCTGATTAGTGGTTTTCTTTACGATACACAGCAGTTCAGTCCCAATCCCCTGAGTGGAAATGTTCTCACTTTCACTATTAAACATTGCCTTAAGTTCTACTGTCTTTCTTTTTTTCTATAAGATGCTTTTCTGACATTTTCTGCTGGAAGATGATGGTTCTCCACTATCCTTCCAGTTCTTAATAATGTGCTGGACAGTTCTTAACCCAGTTTTAGTAGTTTAAGCATCTTCTAGATGTTTTCTTTGCTTGATGCCAATAATTTGACCCTTTTGAAACAAATTAACATCTTTCCAAGACCACATGAAGTGACTCTGACATGGTTGCTTAAGAAATGAGAAGCTCACTGGATCAGTTAGTGTTAAATAACTTGTTGCAGCTCAGTTGGCAGAGCATCTGTCTCCAGTGCAGGAGACCAGAGTTCATTTCTCCCTGGGGATGAATATTAACACCTTCCAGTTGGGTCCTCAGGCAAGACCCTTAATGCTACTGCCTAACCTCTGTAAGTTGCTTTGGATAAAAGCGTCAGCTAAATGACTGTAATGTAGCTGAAACTTCATCATCCATGCAGTAATTATTCAGTAGTAAGCTTTTTTTGTGACGTTGTAAGACAGGCAAAGTACAAAAAACCAAAAGAAGTACAACCATAATTCCAAATTTACCATTTCATGGAAAAAAGGAGCTCATTTTGAATTTGATGGCAGCCACACATCTGTAAAAGCTGGAACAGGGATTTTTACCATTATGCAAGATGAGATTCAGCTGCTGTCTTGACTTTCCATTCCATGTGTCATTCCATTTCACTACACCTGACTTTATTACTGAACATTTGTGTTTTAGTTTGTTTCCATGTATGAACAACTTGTGTTGTTACCAACATCTGGTGAAAATTTCATGTCAATGGCACAATTAGAAATATATTTACTGAGAAAAATGTTTAAGTGTTCAAATTATTTTACTTGTTGTAACAATGCATAGTCAGCTCACACCAGTACCTTTGGTGTTCCAGTGGTCCCAGAAGTATAGAGAACATACAGAGGATGGTTGGAGGGCAAAGAAACACAGTCATGTGGTTGAGCAGTGGCCATCTCTTCGTCCCAGTTCAGACTCAACTGTGGACTCAGCGACACATTATCCTGATAAAAAAGAAAATGAAAACTTCCATAACAGGGCCCTTAAAATAATACAATATCTCAGAGTTTATCTATGAGCAACTGATGAGGAGTTAATTCAGGTTGTTTGAGTTGTGGCATTTGGGAAACATTCAGATTCAGACTCACTCTTCTTGGCTGTCATGCAAATTACTGGAGGATAAACATCATCTCAAGTCAGATAAATAATATTTCTTATTTACATCTGTTCCAACTTCCATCAGTCACTACAATTCCACCAAAAGCCACTTTCTGAGCTCTGCCTTACATCTGCTGCTATTCCATCTTATGTGCATCGTAATTAAGTCACTCAGGCTCATAAAGCAAAATAAGAATTCAGTAAAACCTCCAGATTCCTGCAATGTAATGCTTTTTACTAGGGCTGGGCACACTAACGAGATATTATCGCGTTAATGCACTAATTAATTCACGCTATTAATTACTTTATCACGCACAGTTTGTTTTTTATGTTTGTTTCTTTCCAAACTTCTTGCTACTGGCTCTGAACCAGAGGAACCTCATGCAGAGGCTGCATCCAGGCCTCTTCCTCCATGTCTGGTCCTGCTGCAGCGGTCATGATGGAATCAGGAGAGAGCGGCTTTATTAACATGAAGAGACGTTTTCTGTCTGGAGCTTAAGTAAGAAGAAAAAGAATCGATATTTCTCTTTGTTCATCTAAACCCATGCAGATGGTAGAAAATTGTGATATTGGACAGGAAACTGCGTGCAGCAGACAATGAGAAACTTTGATTTTTTTGTTTGTTTTTTAACTAAATGCAGATTTATCCTGGTGGATATATGTTTTAAGGCAAGACAGCAAAGGTAAGATATACTTTCTGACTTTTACAAACGTGAAGCATAAATCGGGCCTTCTTCTGTCTCTGGTTTGGTGAATCTTGGTCATAGCGAGATGAAACTTCCAGCTGTGGAATCTGTGGGATGTGAGCTTTCAGTAGAGGAGCCGTAACTGTGTGGTGGTCATAGAAATGGTTTTGCTAAGCTGGTAGCTGAGATACTTTCTGTGGATACCACACATGTTTATAGTTACATCTACAGGCCTGACGTTGCACCCGTAAAACCAGATGTTAACCCCTTAACTCCCGGTAGCGGAGGCTGCAGAGGTGAAGCTAAACAGTCAAAAAAAGAATGCAGAGTTAGAGAATTTAATGAAGCAGTGAAGCTGCATGGATGGAAGTTATTGTGCATATTGTGAATATTTCTCTCTCCTCACCATCTAGAAGCTGTGAGATTCTAATCCTGCTTTCTGTCTGTTCACCTGATGCTGATATTCATCACATATTGTTCCTTCTGTGTTTAGAAGGAAGCAGCTTCACAGCTTTAAATTCATCCTGCTGACTTTTTACCTTTTAGTTAGTAAATCCTGAACATTTCATCCTTCTTTCTCATAAATATTTGATTTTATCACATTAATATTTAAGATGGATTTACAAGAAATATTTTAATTGTCACTGTGTAAAGAGAAAACTGCTGCTAAAAGCTGATTATTTGTTTAGTGTTTGTAAACCAAAAGTTACTGCATTTTCTTCAAATAGTAGTACTTTTAAAGGAAAATGACATTTTCTGTGTAACAATGTGATTAAACATTTTAATCGTTTCCAAGCACAACTTATTACACATTTCACTGAAAGCCAACCCAAAGTAAAACTCTGCTTACTGAAGCACAACCTTGTTCACCTTCAAAGTGATGTGCCACGTGATCACATGGGATTGAAAGTCCAGTAAATTCTCTGAACTGACAAACCCAAAATTTATCTACTCCTTTACTGACTGCAGGGACCGAATCTGATGAAGAAACTGTGTTATCTTCATTTAATTACATCACAGAGCTAAACAAAGGTAGACTCAAGACAGAGACAGGATTTAATGCAAGAAGACCAAATATTAGAACACTTTTGCCAACCATAAACTTAAGCAGTGTTTAATTAATTTCTGTATACAAGTGAAGCACAACCAAATGTGTGCTTGCTGGCACAAAGCAGCATCCACCACAGCTCGCCATGAGGCCAAGGCTAGTACAGAAATACCTCACAGTTCAGTCCCAGCAACTTACAAATTTTTTTAAGCAAGATACAAAATAACTCAATATTTTTTATATGAAAATGGTCTGATGCTTCATTGGACAGCATGTTTCTTCTGTAAAGTTGTACAAGTGTGGGCGTTTATCCTCTAACACTAACAATACAGCCCCAGACCTGCTCCTGATCTCTCCATGTGTGAAACACCCCAGTGAGTTGCTCAAAGCTTCTCCAATTTACACAGCTTACCACATTTTTTTTTTCTTTTTCAAAGAAAGCAACTAGTGTGAGATCTAGCAACCTTTTGGACATGGCCAGCTACTTTCTGTGAAAGAAGTTCACCAGAAAAACCCTGAGAGGACTCACTAATTCCTTCAGCAATTCAAGTTTCTGTCCCTGCAGAGCAGAAGCAGCACATGCAGCTGAATGCATGGCAAACATGTTGACCATGCAAGTAAGTTTGAGTTTGCAATTTGTTTCAAACATTAGCAATAGTTGCTGTTCCCTTCGATGTATGGTGAGGTTGTGTTTACAGAGTGTGTAAATCAAACAACTAGAGATACCTAGATAACAATACCACCTACCTCGAAGCAAAGTTCACACTACAATGTATGAAGCCCAGTTTTTATCTGGAGGGGAAATGGTGGAGGTCTCACACAAGGACCAGACCAGAACTCATTTCCCCGCACGCTTTTAGGGAAACTTGATGCATTTTTTTTTCTTTTTTGCAAATTGTAGCCAGGCTTGTTTGTTTTTCTCCCATGTGGAATACATGGAGCTGTGCGATGGTGTGCAGTCGTGGGTCAGCAGAGTGAAGAGAAAGGAGCTCAGCACACATCCTTGAGGTACCCCGTGTTCAGTGTGGAGACGCTGGATGTGTTCCTGCTGACCCGACCTGACTGTGGTCTCCCAGCAGCCAGTTGAACAGTGAGGTGTTAATTCCCAGCAGGTCCAGTTTCAGAATGAGCTGTTGGGGATGACTGTACTGAATGTCGAACTGAAGTCTATGAACAGCATTCTGCCCAGATGTGTGAGGGCTGTGTGGAGAGCAGTGGAGATTGCACCATCGGTCAAGCGGTTGGACCGATATGCAAACTGGAAGGGGTCCAGGGAGGGTGGGAGGACAGCCTTTATGTGTTTAAGCAGTAGCCGTCCGATGTACTTCATAAAAATGTGAGTGAGGGACGGTAGTCGTTGAAACAGGATGGGGGCGACTTCTTCGGGACAGGGATGAAGGTGGTGGTTTTTTTTTTTTTTTTTTTTTTTTTTTTTTTTTTTTTTTAACTTGTCTTGTCCAGCATCGTTGCAAACAGAATGATTGTCTGGCTGCTGTCTGGTGCTGGGCAATTTTACTCTATCAAGCAGGGATTTATACTACATGTATAAAGTCCCTCTTGATGACATGAAAAACTTTATTAAATCAGACTCTTAATGCTGGACTCGACCGGAGGGGACAGAGAGAGAGAGAGATAGAAAAGAAAGTAGAGAGAAGAGGGAGGGGAGAGAGAGGGACAGAAAGGGTGTGGGGAGTGCGGGTGGGGACTTAAAACATTATACAGAAAACCATGTAATCCATACTACTTACAACATATATAGCTAAGATCATCCTGGCCAGTAGGTCATTACACAACTAGTTGATAATAGTAACAATAATAATAATCACAATAATAGTAATAATAATAATAGTAGTAGTAATAATAATAAGAGTAGGAGTAATAATAATAATAATAAAAAAAAAGAAAAAAAAATATGATAATAGATATAAGTGAAACTGCTGTATTCAAGAACACGCGCAGAGAAACCTGTGTGGATATGCTGGAGAACTCGGCCACACGGCGACGCAAAGACTGTGTGGAGACGTTCAGGAAGGAGTGACCATGCAGAGTGATCATGCAGATGCCACCTCACTTGAACAGAGGCCAGAGTCAGGCCAGCGGTCCCGAGACCCAGGCCACCAGCCCCCCCGTAGGCTACAGATCCCGACCGGTCCACAGAGACGACCACTCGCCCGCCCAGGAAGGCAGCAGCAGGAGACCCCAGCAGGAGCCGCCCCGCGGACACAGGGCACCGGCCCCGGCAGGCCGAGGCCAGCAGTCCCCGACCCCCCCGGGCACCGGCCGCCCGGGACAGACGGGGCAGAGGGCCCGGGCCCAGGAGCGCAGGGACACCCCCCACCCCCACAGGCCAAGGGCCAGCACGCCACCCGGGGGGACCCGGCCCGCCCAGACGGCCACCGCCAGAGGCCAGCCCCACACCCCAGCGCCCAGCCGCACATCCCGAGAACCAGTCCTGCCCCCCCCCCCCCCCCCCCCGACCAACACACACAAACACACACACTCTCCTTCCACTCCTCCATTCATCCTCCCACACATACACCATCCAACCCTCACATACTCTGTCCTCCCACACACACACACCATCCTTCCACCATCCATCCTTCCACACACACACCATCCTTCCACCATCCATCCTCCCACACACTCACCATCCTTCCACCATACTCTCCCACACCTACCCCATCCTCCCACACACACATCATCCCTCCACCACTCATCCTCCCACACATACACCATCCTCCACCTTCACACCTCCCACACACACACACACACACCATCCTTCCACTACCCATCCTCCCACACATACATCATTCTCCTACACATACACCGTCCTCCCTCTCCTACACCAAACATCCACCTTCACGTACCCCATCCTCCCACACACACACACACCACCCCTCCATCACCCACTCTCCCAAACATACACCACTCCCCCAAACACACACCATCCTCCCTCCCATACACCATCCATCCTCCTGCACACACACCATTCTTCCACCATCCATCCTCCCACACACTCCCCATCCCTGCACCATACATTCTCCCACACATACCCCATCCTCCCCCACATACATCATCCCTCCACCATTCATCCTCCCACACCCACACCACCCCCCCTCCCACACACCACACATCCACCTCCACACACCCCACCCTCCCACACACACACACACACCATCCCTCCACCACCCATCCCCCCACACACACACCACTCTCCCCCCCACACACACACACACACACAAACACCATCCCCCCACCACCATCCTCCCGCCACCCCACGCCGCGGGGGGACAGCCCCAGTCAGGAGGCGAGGAGACACGAACCAGGCCCCCACCCCCCCCCCCACCCCGCCCCAGTCCCCCACTCCCCACCCCCAAAACAGCACCTTCCCCCCAGGGCCAGCAGCCAAACCCCCCGGGGCAGCCCGCCCACGCCCCGGGCCAACGCGACAGGCCACCCGGCCCGCCCCGCCCCCGGGCCATCCATGGAGACAGGGGCGCTTGAAGACCCCATCCCCCCTCCCTCCCCCACTAGTGAGGGAATATATTATGTGCTGTTTGCAATTAAAAAAAGAGGGTTAAAATTGGGGGGCAGTAACTGCATTGAGGAGGGGGTGGGGCCACCTGAGCAGTCCCACCCACCTGACCTTGCATGTTCCACCCCCCAAAACGTGTTTGTATGTTGCAAATGTTATTTGTGCTCAGTGACTAAGTGGAATTAAAAGCTGGGAGGCATGCTGCCGCTCGGTGAAGCAACGGGGCCACTATGATGACCCCCCTGCCCCGCCCAGCGCAACAAGCACACCCCCCACGGCCCTACCTGTGTATGTAGTGAAGAGTGGGGAGGGGAGGGGTCAGGAGATGTAGGTCCAGAGGGGGGTAAGCCTCCCCCCTGGAAGACGACCCGCCAGTGGCTTAGGGCGCCCCCGTCCCCCGCAGGCCCCGAAGGGCATCACAGGCCCAGAGCAGGCACCCCAACCCAGGCACGCTACGAACCCCCCCAGGGGCCAGCCCCCAGCCCAAGGGGCCACTTTCCTCTTTCTGAGTGGGAGGGGGGCGAGGCGAAGGAAGGGAACCCCAGGCCCCCGCCCCCAACACCCAGCCAGGGCGCCCCCCAGAGGACATGTCCTAACCCCCTGCAAACGCACACACACTCTCACACACCTCTATACACCAACACCTCAATACGTGCACATACCTCCACACACACACGTCACGCACATACCTATAAACACACACACCGGTGCCCACATACACACACACTCTCATACCCCTCCATACACATACACCACTACACACACACTCACATACATACCTGCATATACACACAAGCACCTCCATACATACTCACGCCTCCACCCACTCCTTCACTCCTCCACACACACCTCGACCTCCACGTGCACACACTCATATATGCATACCTTCACACACACCCACATCCCACATAGACCTCCACACACACACCCGCACACTACTCACACACACACATACACGCACACACCCAGACCTTCATACACACCCACACACACATACAGCACACACGTCCCTCTACACCCACCCACACACCAGCATACCCACAGACACACACACACACACACACCCACACACAAACACACCCCCACCCAGGTTCCGGGGCTGCGACCAAGCACCAGGGCACGGACCAACCCCCGGCATGGCACATCAGGACGGGCCCAGCTCCCCCCAGCAGCGGCAGACCCCCCACCCCCAGGAGCGGGGGGAGACCCGACGCCCCAGAGCCCGGGGCCCCCACCCGGCCCACCCCGGGCCCGACCGGCCACCCGGCCAGGGGCCGACGGACACCGACCCAGGCACCCCGGCAGCCACCCCCCACCGCCACGAGGCAGCCCCACCCCGGTGCCCACCCAATGCCGCCCGCCCAGACCGGAACCCCCAGCCGACCCAGCAGCGGAGCAGCCTAGATCCCCACCCAGGAGACAACCGGAGACCTGAAGCCACCAGGGACCCCCCACCCACATCCGCCCCCATCCCAGCGAAGCCGCAATCCTCCACCTACATTAAGTGATGTAGCCAGTCACAGGGGACCAGAGGGAATGAAAGTCATCAGATTGGTTCCTGGAGGAGACAGACATTGTCTCAATGCTGATGTGATCTAACAGGAGATTTCTAAACTGCTGGATAGACAAATTATTCTTATCTTTCCAGTTCACAAGAATAGTTTTCTTTGCGATGCACAAGACTGCGAGGACCAAGTTTATGGAGTGTATTCCTATGTTAGTGTCACCCAGGTCGCCCAGTAGGCAAAGTGTGGGGTTTGTAGGAAAACTAGTTTTAAACCATTTTGAGAGATCTTCACACACCTTAATCCAGAACCTTTGGACAGGTGTGCAGGACCACAGCGCATGGATGTAGCTATCAGAGGTGTTCTCAGAGCAGTGTGGGCAGATATCTGATGGTGAAAGGCCCATCCTGAACATCCTGTGTCCTGTATAATGAGTTCTATGGAGAATTTTGAATTGTATTAGTTGTATATTTGAATTCTGAGTCATTTTAAACGTGTTTAAACATATTTGTGACCATCTTTTCTGATCAAAGTTATTAGATAAATCATCTTCCCATTTTGAAGTTGGGAGAGATATCCTGTCTTCTAGCTTTGCAAGTAATCTATATATTTTTGATAATAATTTTGGAGTATTATGATTCAGGAATTCTGCTATTCTGATAGGAAGCTGCAAGTCTAACTGTACAGGGGTATACTTCTTACATATAATTGATTTTAGTTGGTGGTACTCTAAGAATTTATTGCTGTTGATTCCATACTGTGAGACAATTGTGTTGAAAGATACAAAGTTTCCATTTTCTATTATCTGTCCTAACTGTTGTATTCCTTTAGTCTTCCATTGAGTGAAGTTTATCATCTTTTTGTTCTGCAGGATGTCAGGGTTGTTCCAGATGGGTGTAAGTCTACATGGAAAGAGGGAAGATCTGGTTATCTTACAGAATTCCCACCAAGCCATTAAGGAAAAACGGATGTTAAGGCTTTTAAAGCACTTATATGGTTTAATGGTTGAGCTGATGAAAGGCAGGTCAGAGATGACTAAGTCCTCACACAAAGCCTGCTCCACATCTAGCCACGGCTCATCCAGATAACTGGGTTTGAGCCACTTGGAGATGTACTGCAGCCTGTTAGCTATAAAGTAGTTATTAAAGTTTGGTAGGTCCAGTCCTCCTCTATCTTTAGTCTGCTGTAAGGTTTTAAGACTGATACGTGACGGCTTGTTTTTCCAAAGAAACTTGGATATGAAAGAGTCCAGAGATTTAAACCAACTGGTGGAGGGTTTAGTGGGTATCATTGAAAATAAATAATTAACTTTAGGTAGAATCATCATCTTAAGGGTGGCAACTCTCCCCATTAGTGAGATGGGTAAGCGCCTCCACCGTAAGAGATCATCTTCTATTGTTTTTAGTAGCTGAACATAGTTTAATTTTGTTAAATCTGATAATCTGGGGGAAATATTTATACCTAAATATCTAATGTTTCCTGTCTGTATTTTGATATTAGGGATGTTTTGTAGGTCACAGTTGATGGACATGGCTGTAGTCTTAGACCAGTTAATAGAATAATCAGATATTGATGAGAACTTATTAATAACCGTGATTGTCTGAGAGAGTGATGTTTGTGAGTTCTGAAGGAAGAGTAATACATCATCTGCATAAAGACTTATTTTATGTTCTATATTTTTGCCCTGGATTCCTTTAATTTCTGTATTTTGTCTAATAGCAGCTGCTAACGGCTCTATGAAAATGGCAAAAAGTGAGGGGGAGAGTGGGCAGCCCTGTCTGGTGCCTCTCTGTAAGCGGAAGCTTGGAGAAGTTTGATCGTTGGTTTTCACACATGCATTTGGGTTATTATATAATATTTTAATCCACTCTATGAAAGAAGGTCCAAACCCAAATTTGTCTAGTGTTGCAAATAGAAACTTCCAGTTTACCCTGTCGAAGGCTTTTTCTGCATCTAGAGAAATGATTGTGGATTCTAGATTATGTAAAGTAGAGTAATCAATGAGGTTAATTAGTCTACGTGTGTTAGTAGATGAATGTCGACCTTTTATAAAACCTGTCTGGTCCGGATGTATTATAAGAGGGGTTATTTTTTCTATCCTTCTGGCAAGAGCTTTACTAATTATTTTCAGGTCTACATTTATTAAAGATATGGGACGGTAACTGGATGGAAGTGTGGGGTCTTTGCCTGGTTTTAGCAATAGTGTTATATTAGCTAAGTTCATATTTTGCGGTATTTTTTGTTTTTCCTGTATTTCTAACAACATATTATAAAATGTAGGAGCTAGCGTTGTCCAGAATTCCTTGTAAAATTCTGCTGAGTAACCATCTGGACCCGGGGCTTTATTGTTGGGCATATGTTGGAGAGCTTCGTGGAGTTCATCTACAGTAATAGGTGCATCTAAATTTATTTTATTTTCATTTTTTAGTTTTGGTAGATTAATGTTGTTTAAAAATTGTTCAATATGTTCATCTGTTGGATTAATCTGTGATTCATATAATGTTTTATAGAAGCTTCTAAACGTGTCATTTATCTTGTCTGAGTCATGGCTGATGTTTCCGTCTTGATCTTTAACAGAGGAGATTGTTGTTTTCTCCTTGTTTGTTTTTAGTTGATTTGCTAAAAACTTTCCAGATTTGTTACTATGTTCAAAGTTCTCCAAGCGAAGTCTTTGCACTAAAAACTGTGTTTTTTTATCTATAATTTCTTTAAGCTGCAATTTAGTTTTCCTTATATTATTCATTGTGTGCTCTTCGGGGGAAATGCGGTAAGCCTCCTCCAATGATTTAATCCTGAGTTCTAATTCTAAAACTCTTGCTGTTTCCTTCTTCTTCTTATGTGAGGAGAAGGAAATTATTTTCCCTCGCATTACTGCTTTTCCTGCTTCCCAAAGGAGACACGCTGAAGTTTCAGGCATGTCATTTTTTTCTATATAAATTGACCATTCTTTTTTAAAATAATCAATAAACTCAGGATCTTTCAATAAAGAGGTGTTAAATCTCCAGCTTTTACCAATCGGTTTATTATTTTTGATTCTCAGACTGAATGAAACTGGTGCGTGATCGCTGATGCTGATTGGATGTATCTGAGTCTCTGAAATGTCGCCCATTAGTGAGTTACTATTTAATATATAATCTATTCTAGAGAAGGAGTGGTGAACTGAAGAGAAGAAGGTGTATTCTCTTAGTTTAGGATGGTGAGAGCGCCAAGCATCGCAAAGACCAAAATCCTTCATGTACTGTTTGATAGTTTCTGACGACTGCCAGACTCGATGACTGGCTGATGTGCTGCAGCGATCTTGTTCAGTCAAGACTACATTAAAATCACCAGCTAGCACTATTCTGTTATCTGAATAATTCTGGAGTGTAGCAAACAGGGAGTGGAAAAAGGAGGGATCATCTGCATTGGGGCCATATACATTGGTAATACATAATTTGATATTACAAATAGATAATAAAGTTATCAGAAATCTGCCTTCCGGATCCACTACTGTGCTATCTATGTCAAAATTTAGTCTCTTATTAATAAGAGTAGCTACTCCTCTCTGCCTAGAATTATAACAGGCTGAGTAAACATGAGGAAACTGAGCTGTTTTAAGAAGATCTATGGTTGAGTTTGTTAAATGAGTCTCTTGTAGTAAGACAATGTCAGCCTGCAGCTCCTGTAATTTATTAAAGATCTTCAACCTCTTCTCCCTGGAACCGGCTCCATGTACATTCCAACAGACGATTTTTAACATGGTTATTGTGAACGGTTTAATGCTTCATGCGTGTTACTGACGCGTGTGTCTTTGTGCGCCCCTCTTGCGTGTTCGCGCGTGTTTGCATGCAGCCTGATTGCGCGCGTTTGTCCGTATGTTAAATGTCCGTATATGTAGTCTACCTTAATGCGTGTTCTCTCATACATAAAACGCGAGTGTTTATATTTATCATGTATGGTGCGGCTGTGCGTCCTGACGGTTTTTGACCGGCCGCGTGCGCTGCTGATATTACGAGCTGGATTACAATTAACAGTGAAAGCGTGAAAGATAGTGAAAAGTGAGAAAAGTATTTGTGTGAAATATAAAAACAAAACAGAAAAAAATACATCGATCTAGGTGTAGAGGCTGTGGTGAGACGAGCAGTGTGTTCTACTGTCAGTGATCTATAATGGCGAGTTAAGAGTGATCATTTGGAGAGATTGACTTACAGCACCTGGGATCAGAAGAGCCACGGAGTGACGTCCGGGTCGCGGTACAGTTGTCCATTAATAAACAGTTTATCCACCGCGATGACAGCGCGAGCGCCATTAGCCATAGATTTCCTTCTGATGGGAAACAGGACTCTCCGTCGGTCCAGAATCTCTCTCGGATATTGGTCGTTTACTCCGAAGTTGGTCCCCTTCAGTTCGCGGCCCTGGTTCTTCACCTGCTCCTTCTGTTTGAAGCTGACGAACTTCGCTACGATGGGTCTTGGTCTGCTGGACCCGGGTTTCCTCCCGCCGAGCCGATGGACTCTGTGAAAGGAGATGTTTTTCACCGTTTCCTCTGGGAGCTTCAGGTGGGTTTTGATGAAGTTTTTCACCGTGGTCTCGGGGTCCTCCTCCGTCTGCTCTGGAATCCCTGCAAATACCAGGTTCTCTCTCATGCTCCGCGCCTGCAGATCGATCACCGTTTCCTTGATCTTCTTATTTTCATCTGAGAGACGGGTCAAGCCCTCGGTGAGGGATTTTACCGTCTCTCTGAGACCGGCATTTTCTGCAGCCAGACTTTCCACCTGCTTCTGGCTGAATTCTAATGATTCACGTAGCGCCTGGAACTCTTTGTGGAGAATTTCTACCAGACTCAAACGCGCATCAAAACTACTGAGTTTCTTATCTATGGAGATCAGAACATCTGTTGAGTCGTTCCCCGGTGGTGAAATAGCTCCAGGTGAATCCTCATTTCGCTGTCTCTTGGATTTAGATGAGGTGGAGGGGGTGGAGGTGTTGTTTGGTTTCCCCATGACGATTCTGTCGTAACAACGATCTATAAAATCTGTCAGGCTGGCCAAATCCTCCCCGCTGTGCTCCAGAGTGTACCTTTTAAAGACACTATAGTCCTACTTTAAAGAATATTTTGATTAAGTTGGCACAAAATACAATCGATTGAAAGTATAAATGTTTGGGCGCGCCTAGTTTGAATCTGCCGTCTCCCCCGGAACTACGTCACCTACAGCATTAGCGTCACTTACCTGCCACCAGCGTCACCTACCTGGTACCTAGGTGGTGGTTTTGAGGCACGTGGGGATGACAGTCGGGCTTAGCGAGATGTTGAAAATGTCCATGGAGACATCTGTGAGCTCCCAGGCACAGGCCCTCAGCATACAACCAGGTATGTTGTCAGGACCAGAAGCTTTGCAAGTATCCATCCTGCTAAGTGTCTTCACACTGTCTTGGAACAGCATCAACACCTGTACGTCAGGAGGGGGTGGAGACTTCTGTGCAGGTGCGTAGGTCAAAACGAGCGAAGAAGTCATTTAGCTGGTAATACTCTTGTCTTGGTGCTGACCAGAAACTGCTCCACAGCTGACCTGTCCGTCACCCCGCTGCACCTCTCAGACCACTTCCTGGTTAAATTCTCTGTCTTCCTTCCTCATGTCACTCAAGCGGCTCCAAAAATGGCGTCCTACCGCAGAAACCTGAGATCCCTCAGACCTACACAGCTGTCTGATGAGGTTTACTCTACCCTCCCTTCCCACTCAGACTTCTCCTTACTGTCTGTTAATGAGGCTACAGAAACACTCTGCTCCTCTCTCGCCTCCTCTCTGGACAAACTCTGTCCTCTGGTGTCAAAACTAGCCAGACAAAACCCTCCCAGTCCATTGCTACCAATGGATTCTAAGGAAAAACAGAGCCGGGCTCAGGGCTGCGGAAAGAAAGTGCAGCAAATTAAAAAAGCACAGTGACTTGTCTGAGTAGCAGCAAAAACTTGAAACTTTCACATCCAGCCTAAAGGAGGCCAAGAAAACCTTTTATCAGAACAAGATCCACAATGCTCCCAACACACGACATGTTCATGGTGTTTAACTCTCTTCTATCTCCACCACCTGCTCAGCCTCCCACTGTGCTGACTGCAGAAATGTTTGCTTCCTACTTCACTGAAAAGGTCGCTACCATCAGTAACCAATTCACTGAGCCTGACCAACTCAGCCTTACCAAACCAGCTACTGGTGCCTCACTCTGCTCCTTCTGCTCTCTAAATGAGGACCAAGTCTCTAAACTTCTAGTCAACTCAAAACCAACGACCTGTCCTCTTGATCCTGTTCCCTCTGACATCCTGCAGAGCATTTTACCTACAATCAAAACTGCAGTAACCCATATTATCACCTCCTCTCTTAAATCCGGTGTCTTTCCTTCTGCCTTCAAGCAAGCTCGGGTTCCCCAGCTGCTGAAGAAACCCACACTCATCCCAGCCCAGGTTGGAAACTACCGGCCGGTCTCACTGCTTCCATTCATGTCTAAACTGCTAGAGCGTGCCGTCTTCTGTCAGGTCTCACAGTTCCTCCAAGATAACAACCTGTTAGATCCATATCAGTCTGGCTATAGGCAAGGCCGCTCTACTGAAACTGTTCTTCTGTCAGTTACTGATTCCCTACGGGTTGCCAGATCCGCTGGTCAATCCTCAGTCCTTATACTGCTGGACCTGTCGGCTGCCTTTGACACGGTAAACCATCATATACTGTTCTCCACACTCTCGGAGCTTGGCATTTCATTAGCTCTCATGGTTTCTCCTACCACTGCTATGCAGATGACACTCAGCTTTTTCTTTCTTTCCCACCTGACGACACAACGTCTCAATGTGAATATCAGCATGTTGCTGATATCTCCGCATGGATGAAGGATCGCCACCTTCAGCTAAATCTGAAGACTGAGCTTATTGTCTTTCCAGCCAATCCTTCCTTACTGCCACAGATAAGCGTGCAGCTTGACTCCATCACGCTTGTGCCTACGTCTTCTACCAGGAATCTTGGTGTCATGGTAGACAACCAGCTGACCTTTATGTTCATGTTGCCTCGGTTGCTCGATCTTGCCGATTTGCGCTCTACAACATCAGGAGGATCAGACCCTACCTGACTGAACACACGGCCCAACTCCTGGTCCAGGCTCTGGTCATTTCATGCATTGACTACTGCAACTCCTTACTGGCTGGCCTGCCTGCATGCTCAGTTAAACCTCTGCAGATGATCCAGAACGCAGCAGCACGTTCTGGTCTTCAACCAGCCCAAAAGATCTCATGTCACTCCGCTGCTAATCGCTCTCCACTGGCTTCCAGTTGCCACACGAATCAAATTCAAAGCTCTGCTTCTGGCTTACAAAACAATAACCCAAACGGCTCCGGTCTACCTCCACTCCTTAATCCAGAGCTACACTCCCTCTCCACAGTTACGCTCTGCCAGTGAAAGACGCCTAGTGCTCCCACCACAAGGTGGCGCCACATCAGTAGCTAGACTCTTCTCCTCTGTTGTTCCCCGGTGGTGGAACGATCTACCAAACTCCGTCCGATCAGCAGAGTCCTTATCCACTTTTAAAAGCAAGCTAAAGACTCAGTTGTTTAAGGAGCATTTCCACACTTAGCTTAACTCTTCTACTCAGAATGAGTTAGAAAGATTTGTCCAGATCTTTGGCTTAACTCAGCACTGAACAAGCTTCATGCGTTTATGCCCAAGATGATATTGATATTGTGTGATGAAATCGTGATCTTGTATTTAAACATAGGACTTACAAAAAAATAAAAAATAAAAAGCCCTGCCTCTAGCACTACATGACAGCAGCTGGGTCCATCTGGACTCACAGCAGTCTGACTACCGCTCAATGATGATGTCCCATCTTGTTTGAATTCTTGCTTGTGCTGTTCTAACTGTCAGATGTAAGTCGCTTTGGATAAAAGCGTCTGCTAAATGACTGTAGAATAGAATAGAATAGAATAGCTCATTTAGCAGAGACATGGAGCTGTCACAGGTCTGCAGTGGGGGGCCGTGATGCTTGTAGTCCGTGATGGTCTGTATCCCTCGCCACAGGCTCTGTGTCTCTGCTGTCACAGAGTCTCCCGCCGTGTGTTTTCCCTTCCTCAGTTAGAGCTCAGTCTGCCCGATAGCAGGTTAGCCGCTCCAGCTGTATGGTGTGGTCCGTGACAATATTGCGCAAAGTTTCTGTGAACATGTAAACACAGTACTCTCTCACAGCCTTCTGAGTTGTCCGTAGAAGACATAAATTGTCCAGTTTATTGTCCAAAGAACGTACGTTGGCCAGCACGATGGTGGAAATAGTGGGCTTGTGTGGGCTAGCCACTAGCCTAGCTCGAATACCGCCATGCTTGCCCCATCTTTGCTTCCTCTTACGCTGTTTGTGTCGCCTCCACAGTGGGCAAGGTGCAGGTTTGGGGGTCGGTGATGGAGCAGGCCTCCAGAGCAGACCGCGGTCTTGTAGCTCTTCTACTTGAGTTTAACTTGTAAGAAGCGGTCCTGAGCAGAAACTCATGACTGTATGAGTGCTGGAAGATGGCTAGACGTGACAAAGACGTACAAAAACACAGACTCATATGACGAAAAACAGAAAAACACTGTCTCGTTCAGAGAGAGAAGCTGCAGTGTGTGCACGCGCTGCCATTTTAAGGTGTGCACAATAAAGGTGGAGAAAGTTTTTAAATGACTAAATGTGGTCTCATTGTTTTACAGTAATAGAAAAACCAGGCATTTTAGCAGCAGTGTGTGCATGTTTGATATTCTGCATGATTCAGCAAGGGAGAAATGACGAGTAAGGAGCCAATAAACAGGAGACAGAAAAGAAAAAAAACCTGGAAAAGAAAAATAAGAATGATGTAGTACAAATGAAGCGCGGTGAGAAAACCAAAGTCTTTTCAGAAAACTGAGCAGAATTGGTTAAATAATGCCGCTGATGTTTTGACATGTTTCCACAATGGAAAAGTCTAGAGCAAGCAGGACACAGTATGGAGTGAATAATACAGCAATCTAACATCACTGAAGATTGTCATGTAAACTTGGCTTAAGCTGCAACTCTGAGCTTCAAATTTGTTCCGCAGCAACCAGCTGGCCGTCACTGCATTTGGCTTCATCTTCATCTCTGGACAAAAACTTTGGCTGTCAGCATATTACTGCATAGTTGTGTGCAGTGAATTTATAATTATCCAAGACATCTTAGCCTGCTTCTTTACTGGATGCATCATGTGGTGCTAAGTTCCACATACTACACACTCATTTCAGTGTCACATCTGCAGCAACCACACGTTTTTCTGTTTGATTTGTAAAAGATTTGTAACACTATCCTACCACTTACAGTTATTCAGCCATAGCAGGGCAATATTCCTTTGAAATGTAAGGCTTTAAATTCAGTTGAATGACGCAACCCATTGCCTTGGGGGGGAAAAAAACAAAAACATTTTCTCCCAAACCAGCTATACCATGACTAATCAGTTTTAGTTATGACTTCCACATTTTAGATATATTCACATTCTTTCATGAAACCAGCATGTTTGTTAATATCAACATGTCAAACTGAAGTTTGTGGTGCTTTGAGCATCCTACCATGTTTGGCCTGTTGTAAATGAGGACTTTAGAGGGCTTGTGCGAGCTCATCTCCAGAGCTTTCTTCACCAGAGGGATGTAGTCAACTCTTCTGCCTGGCTCAATGCCGAATGAGGCTGTAACCAACAGCTTGGGCTGCAGGAAAATTAAAAAAATAATAATTTAAATAAGTTGAAATGTCACAAGCTTACAGCATAATGGATGTTAATATCTGCATGTCAATTCAAACGCAGCCTAAGAAATACGAGACACACATGAGGCATTTCTACACAGTTAGTTCCTGTGAATTTTTCCACTTTTTCACATTTAGAAGTTTGATGCACACAGACCAAAAATAAGGGCAGGAACTTGTTTGCGGGGGGCGGGGGACTTACCTGTCTACAGCAGACACTTTAATCTGACTTGGTTAGGCAGTAGCATTAAGGGCACTGCCTAAGGACCGATCTGGAAGGAGTTAACATTCGTCCTCCGGGGTAATCAAACTCGGGTCCCCCACATGGGAGACGGATGCTCTGCCAACTGAGTTATCCAGCCTTATCACAGCTTCTCTGCTAATGCCAAACAGCTGATTCTGCTATCAACTCTTGAGCTGACCAAAAATCAGCCAACTGATTAGCAGCACCTGTGAGCATGGACTCTGCTACAGCAGTCAGTTGGATGGTGTGGAGAAGAGATGGAGAACATTATGCTGATCGGGGCACCGATAACAAGGGTAACAGCTTTTGGTGGAGGCAGTGTGATGGTGTGGGACAGCATTTGGAAAAACAAGGCTTGTCATCGTTGGAGGAAATCCCAAAATAAATAAATAAATAAAGAGAAAATCTCAATGCAGAGAGATGTGGAGAATAAATTCTGCAACCAGTGGTGATCCCACGTCTCCACGGTTTATAGGGCCCAATAAAAACCATTTTCCAGATCATGTTTTGTTTTCCAGATTCCTTTTTCTTTTTTTTATTTTTATCTTGGTTCTCATCTAAAAACCAATTAAATCCCAAATACCTCAACATTTACTGTCCTGTAAGTAAGTGTACCTCAACAACTGGAGCTTGGTTCTCACTGAAGTAGCTTAACCAATTTTTATAATACTGAATTTCCTTAAAAAACACAACACAGAAACATCTCCTCCTTAAAATGTCAGGATGGTTTGTTATTTTCTTTTGGAGCAGTTATAAAGAAATTGTCTGAATGTTATCGATATGATTATTGAGCGTGTTCAAGTGACGGTAAAAAGGAGACGCAAACCAAAGTTTTTCTTTGAGAATGATTCATTTTATGCTTAATAAAACAAGGAGCCTCATTCTGTGTGTTGTTTATCTATTTTACAGGATGTCATCTCCATAACTGCAAATAGGAAAGGGGACAGTGAAATCATTTATTGATCTGTATTAAAACAGGCTCTAATACTGACTCAGTAAAAATCACACAGTCCATCAGCATCTATCCAGCAAAAGGTGAATGGCAGCAGTTCCTTACTTTGGCGTGATCAATGCGGACAGAAAGCTCCCTGGAGGCGAAGCCACCAAAGATGAGGCTATGTGGGGCACCGATCCGGGCACATGCCAACATGGTGAACATGGCCTGGGGCACCATAGGCATGTAGATGACGACAAGATCTCCTTTCCGTACCCCATTTTTCACCAAGACTCCTGCTAACCTGGACACCTGGAACATAACATAGAAAAAGCAGTGAAGATATTCACATGCATTCTCCTTTATTTTCCCCCTCAGTCTTCAACTGATTGGACAATTGGAAATAATTAAAAAACTCTGTATCTTTTAACCTGGAGTCAAACCAGGAGAAAAAGATTTTGTCCAATAAAACATTTTAATAAAAGGTTCATGCCATGTTTGAGCTGGTTTACAAATGCCAGTGTAGTTTTATTCCCTTTTTATTGCATTCCTCTGAGCTCCATGATGCCGGCCCAACCCTGCTGTCATGCAGAAGAACTTTCATAGTATAAAGGTTCCCCCATAAATGCAAAATGTACCAATACTGAAATCTTTAAGTCCTTCAAATCCAAACAAAGTTTGGGTGCATGCCTAATAATGCTAGGTTCTAACATAGTGCCTCCAGGTCACAGTGGTCCTCTGTGCTGCGGTTCCGTTCCCAGGTTTCAATAATACCATTTACCTGTTCCTGAAGTTCCTTGAAAGTGATTGTCTGTTTGGTTGCAGTCACTGGGCTGTCATAAAGGATCGCAGGCTGCTCTCCACGGCCGCCTTCTACATGTCGATCCACAGCATTGTAGCACATGTTTAACTTTCCTCCAACAAACCTGCCAGCAGAGTAGCATTCAAGCCAAAAACAAATATACATGTAGAAACAGGGTCTGTTAGGTCTTCTGGAGACATTCTGCTGATATGGTTCGTTTTCATTTGTCCACTCAAAGTAAAAGGTCACTGCATACCAGTCCTACACAACCAATCAGTTCTTCAATCAGGCAACAGTTTCAACTGAATCTGGTGCAGAGAAAGCAAATGATGCTCAGCAAGCAGCTAAATGTGCCATCGGATGTGTTGGAGGCCAAAGAAAGGAGGTGGCTGTGTTCTTCACTAGACCGTATTACTGATGACGTTACCAGCCAGACAGACAATGAAAGCGTTTTCTTTTAGTTTCAGAGTTTAAGGGTGTGTGTGGGTTGTTTTGCATTAAAATGATAGTTTTCCTGAAAGCTGCTGCCAACGTGCTGTTCATGTTTACAGCTAAAGTAAAACTTCTCAGGCTGCGTTCACACCGGATAGTCCAGGAAACCATCACCATGTTTGCTGATGTCGGATATTTAGGGCTGGGCGGATCGATCCAAATATTAACAGTATCGATACCAAAGCTAGTATCAGTATCAATCAATACCAACATGTTGAGATCGATATTTTTCTTACAGCCAGCTTTGGGAGCAAAAAGCCAAAGAATAAGAATGAGAACCACCCAATACTCGCTTAAGCTTTTCTTTAGCTAATTTGTACTGTTGACTTTATTTTTCTCAAACAACTTTAAGTTATTTCATTTTTTTGTTGCATTATTGATGTTATTTTATATTGTTTAAAAAGCCTAATACTCATTTAGAATTTTCTTTTTATTTATTATTACCTTTTCAGTTTCTTGTTATTCAAGTGACTATTGTGAACTGTACCTTTTATTTAATGGAACGGTATGAATAAATTTGATTATGACTGTATATATATATATATATATATATATATATATATATATATATATATATATATATATATATATATATATATATATATATATACACAAGGTTCAAAACCATCTTAATGCAATGTCCCAGAGCAGATTTGTTCTCACAGAACTGTATAACTGTAAACTTTAACATAAATAGTCTCAAGTTTGTAAGTGATATTGCTGATTTATAGTGTCATTTTGCTTTGTTAAAGCATATGATTTTATGTGATCAGTGCGTTTTGCTGCTTTAGGATGGTCATAATTGGAAAGTTAAGTACATATGTACATTTTTTGTACACGCTAACAAAATCTATCCCTGTGGGCTGAGCCCCGGATCTCCTTCAATCCTGAATCCGCCCGTGGCTACTGGTAAAAAATAATTGTAACCATGAAATTTTGGGGATTTTACGAGTGCTTTAAATCCATTTTGAACATTTCTGCTTCATTAACGTTTTAATGTTTTATGTGTTTCTATTTTGTTCATATTTTGACTGAATATTTTCATTCTTTAGGGGTGATTTGGGATTTTGGGAGGTTAGAGGAGGCTGGACCTTCAGGCTGAGCTTGGACGTGGGTTTACGTCATTTCACATGACGCGTCAGTTCATCGCACGTAGTTTCACTTTGTGGTGGACTTGTAAAGCTGGAAAACCTACCAGTTTGGGAACACAGGATCCTCAACGTGCAGCGTTTTTACCCATGGCTCAAACCAGTTTAGATCTCGTCCCATCTCACCCCAGAACTCTTCCGGATTGTCTCTCGCTGCCGCGGAGGCTCGACTGTAGGCAGCGTCGGATGCATATCTGCAACTCTGCAGCCCCAAATACTTTTTGATACTTGCACATGCATGCGATCCTATTGGTCCTGAGCCTCGTTGAAACTGTTGCTCTGCTTCACAGCGAGACCAAAGTTCCCTCACGAGGATCCTCTCGCGCGCAGCAGGGGCGCAGTGACTCAGGCGCGCGACACACTTTACGGGGAACTGCATCGCTTTTCTAACATGCAAGTTCCCTCCAAGTTTCCCTGCAATTAAAAAGCCTGCCTGTGCTTTTCAACACTGCGACGTCATCTGTTCCCCTTAAAGGGACAGAAGATGTTATCAGACAAAGCTTTGGAGCAACGCGAACTATGAACTGGATGTTGTTGAGGCAGGAGGAGCTTTGAGCTAATAAAGGGAGAAAAAAACAGAAAATGGATTACATAACAGCCTGTTAAGCATTACCTTTTATTGCACCCAGTCTACAAGCAAACTAAAATCACACATTTAGTCTCTATGTGTTGTTTTTCATTACATGAGACAGACCTACTTTAACTGATAACTTGCTTGCTTGAGGACATTTTTTAAAATGATTAGGCATGTTGTGAGTCAGTTAAAAACCCAAACATATTTCAATCTTGTTAAGCTGAGTCACTTTTACAGTTCTCATAACAGCAAGTGATCCTATCTCACCACACAGGCAGCAGTTCTCTGGCCTCTTACATGCATTTCTTTCATCGCTGCAGCATCCAAGCTGCTGGCAAATACCCACAATCCAGCTGACCAGCTCCCCCCTCCCCTCCCAGACATGACCCCTGGACAGAGTGCCCCGCTGAGTAACTCATTCATCTGATATTTTGCATCATCTGTTTCTATTTATACATGCAGAGCAGAATTTTCCATCAGACATTACTGGAAGCATCATCTACTCTGCAGGGAGGCAGTTGCCTTGCAACAACGGGGTTCATTACACTTGAGCAAATTTGAATTTTCCAGTTGTTTTCTAGGACAAAAAATAAATCTTTGTTTAAAAAAAGGGTTTCAGTTCTGCTAATGCCTTAAAAATAATTTTAATCCCTATTTTCAACTGCAGTCCTTAAAAAACAGTTTCCAGATCCATCTAGTGGCTTTCTAGATGTAATCAAACTGTCTTTCATCCAACAAGACATTGATTTATAGTAAATTTCCACAGAGCATATAATTTACAATCTATATTCATGTTTGAAGTCCTGACAGCCAAACAAAGCCTCCCATCTACTCTCATGCTTTAATCTGTTCAGCAAAAATGTCTCTAAATCATTGCTCCCTCAAACATCGCCATCATTTTTTCTAAACAACGCCGATGCTGCTGGCAGGACATGCATCATTCTTATATTCTCTGGCAATGGACGTGAACAGAGCACCAACTCCTCTGATAATCAGACCAAACCTGAGGCTTTTCAGTGCTGCTCCGTCCTGCCCTCGTCTCTGACTTCATGTGATGAGTGTGAATGTTGTGAGACAGAAATTAATCCGCTGCCCTTCAGAAACTCTTAGACTATTTCCCAAGTTTATCTGCATATGATTAATCTCTTCCCTACAGAGTATCTGAAGATGGATTTATTATCAAATTAGAGGATAATGATTGCTGCTTTACATTTTGAATGGGTTTTAGACGCAGCAGTAAGTTCTGTAAATTATTTCAGTCGATATTATTCATCATTTAACAGAAGTACAACATCAGGCTGATTACAGCTGAATAAATTTGCTTTTAGGAATTAATTCACCACTGAGTATACAGAATGTTCAGGGACTTGATTATTTGATGAGGTTTGCAAAGTGAAAACCATTAACCCTTTACAGCCTGGAGCAGTTTATACATGTTCCTAAAGTACAACCCAACACCATCTAAATCTCATCAACCCATAATTCTCAGCAGCAGATAAAAACATATCAGAGGAGGAAATGGAGACGTTTCACCATGTGATGAAAACATGAGCTGATAGTGAATCTGATGGAAAAGTAGCTGGTACAAACCAGAAACACCTGGAGGAGCATTGGACAACTAACCAGGTTACCTGGCAGCAGGTCAGTAACATGACTGGTATAAAAGGAGCATTTCAGAGAGGCAGAGTCTCTCAGATGGAAAGATGGACAGAGCTTCACCAACCTGAGACAAACTGGGTCTGATAATTATAGAACAATCTTAGAAAAATGTTCCTCAGCTAAACAGTTTTAACACTTTAAATATCTCACAATCTAGAGTGTATAATATCAAAAGATTCAGAGAATCTGAAGGAATCTCTGTGTACATGGGTCAAGATCAAAGCTCTAAACTGGATGCAGGTGATCTTGGGGTCCTCAGGCAGCACTGCAGTAAAACCAGACATGATTCTCTACTGGAAAGCACTGCATGGACTCACAAAGTTAAATTTATTAGTGTATATCACTTTTATCATTAGGTTTACAGGAACGCTGTAATGCAGTAATTCCCCTCTAGGTTAATAATGTATTTCTTATTCTGATTAATTAGCACTGATCTTCTCACTATCATGAAACTTGACTTCAACTAGAAGCACAGCAGGAAAAATTCAATATGCCAGTAACAGAAAAGTTTAAATTATTCTAACGCTATTAATTTATAAAAAATAACACCAATTTATTATTTGTATATTATTAACACCATTTTAAATAAGTAATAAATATAGTTTAAAAATACTCACCCTGTATTTTTTATTCTTACTCCATTACTGGATATCATTGGTATAAGTTTATTGTTTGATGTGAAAACCACCAGAAACTCTCCACCGTGGAGCGTATGAACAGCAGAAGTGGAGAAAATCCACAATTTCTCTAAAAATGGTTGGTGTTCTAGGTAAAGTGGAGGAAACGGGCTTGTTTTTGTCTCGGGAAGGTGGAGAATTTGTTGCGGATGTTTCTGCAACATTTCTTTGTCAAATGTGCTGAAGTTGCCGTGATTGTTGCTTCTGCTGGTACCGGATCACCTTCGTAACCGTGGCGTCGCCCAGCAAACACACCTGAGTAGAAAGTCACACATTCTTTTCTAATCAGTAAAAGACCTACAGGGGTTCACACTAGAAAACCTGTTACTTTTATTTATATATTTATTTTATTTATTTATTTATTTTTGCCTTTATAGTAGAAACTCTAAGGGTTCTGAATCAATTCATCTGGCCCAAAATACTCTAAATTGGTTTAAAAAAAAGTTGCACATCAGTATTTCCTTGTTTTTGTTTTTGTTTTTTTTAATATCTGTCAGCTGTTTCCTGTTGGGGCTTGGGAATAAACATCTTTGATGTAGCGGAAAAGCAGCCTGTCACGTCATGTTATAAAAATAACCTTTACATAATTCTTCAAAAAGAAATAAAACTTATCTGCTGAACAGAGGAACAATATATGAGACCTACACAATATTTTTATTTTGTGTACAGTACTTCTAGATCAGTCATCACATTCTCATCCCTAACTGGTGACACTGACTCCTGCTGCTTGTTTAGGAGCCTTTCATAGCAGTTTCCAGAACACGGGGAGCTGCTGCATATTACCAGTCATCCCACTAAGTGCCAGAGCAGCTGCACCAGAAACCAGAAACAGGTACGCATCCGTCTGTCAGGAGAACAGAGGAGATACCTAAACAAACCACTCAGTTCTTAACTTCTTGGTGAAGGTGAGGAAAACCTCACGGTGATGCATTTACTGTCTATGTTGCCATGGTGACACAGCCTATAATTCTTACGTTGCGTTCTTGGGAAACCCTGAACTTCCAAAGTTGACACATTGGGGGTTTCTATTGATTAAATTTCAACCCATTTTGACCTGGTCATGGTCACAAGGGGCTTAAGTCTGTTTCTGCAGAGCAGCAGAGTTGAGTTTGTGGGTTTTGCCCATGAAAAATGTATATATTAATATATATATATATATATATATATATACAGTATAAAACAAGCTTAACTGCGGACCGCAGGAGGATAGCTACCAGCTTAGTGCCAGCTAATGGGGGTCCAGATAAAGAATAAAAAATAAAGAATAAAGCTGAGCTAAACTAAGATAAGCTAACTGCTTTAACTAGCCATAGCTTTACATCTAAGAGTAAGTAGCATCAGTCATATCTCATTTTACTTGGGGAGGGATAAATATTGTCCAACAGTATCAAACTATTTGCTGAAGTCATTTATGTGTTGTGTATGTTGACAACAATAAGAAGCATTAATCTGATGGCACAGACGTCATCTGCCCTGCCTCTACTGCCTCTTGCATCTTTTTCTCTAAGAGTGGAGGCCTTTACAAATCAATTCACTTGCTGTTTGAAGGCTTTAAGCGCTGCAGAATAATCCTACAGCTTAAAAAAAAACGGCTCTGTATTATAAACCACATGGATGGGAGGCTGTAATCTCTCTGTGCCCTCTTTCTGCATGCTCTCTAAGCCCTTAACCTCGCCATCCATCACTGCAGACCACCCTTTACTACTACATCCACAAACAGCTGTGTGGGACCCTGGGTGGCAGTTCAGCAGCACATACAGACTGTGTGATTACAAGCACGCAGTTTTAGTGACAGTTTCCATTAAAAACAGGACAGAATCTGTTCACAGAGTATATCCAGAAAAAACTGCTCCAACTATTTATCTTTAAATTTTCATTCGACTCATCAGCAGCTGGTAAAATAAAGGCAGGGGAAAGATAACTGTTTTCCACATGGGTGCAGGTTAAACCTACTAATATTTTGTCATGTGATGCGAGATAAATGAGATTAATACGTTTTTAATATTTCAGTAGTTGTCTGGATTTTGCTGAATTTTGAACAGCTGTGCTCATGCTGCTTCTTGCCTCAGGTGTGTATTCATGTTTACAGCTTGATTTTGTCATGGTGAAGTCATAGTTCATGAGCTCTGGGACACATCGAGCTGCATTAGCATCCCACTGAACATGGATTCCCTACTTTTTTCTTTTGATTTCAGTTTTTTTTTTGTTTTTTTTAGCATGAATTCTGTCAGCTGTAAAGACAGGCCATGAATGAGATGTACTGCAGCAACAGGCACCATTAGGCAGCAGCTCTACAGTAACCGAGGAGAGTTAGAGGTTTGGCTCCGTTCTGTGGTGGCACATAAACACAAAGATTAATCCTTAAGCTCTTCAACTTCGGTTCACTGCCATCATTCAGTCCTTATCAGGCTGCACGCGGTGCATGTAGCCAAGAGAAGAGATAAGAGGCTGCATGGCTCAGCGGTTCACAATATACCTTAATGGCAAGCTTGGCTGCAATCAGCTGATCTCTGAAGTTCAGTGGCTGAATGGATTATGTATGGTTATAAGAGCTCACACATGCAAGCCAAAAAGCCCAAACATCTTCATATTATGGTGAGATTTTGCATGCTAACGTAGCCATGCTAGCTGACTGTAACATATGATGATGGCCAAGCATCTGCCATTTCCCTCCCATAAAAATAGGAAAATATCAAAACACTTCAGTTAGTTCACCAGTAAATTTGTCCTAAGATTCCTTTCAGTCTGCAGAAGCTTGGTAAAATATGAACATTTTCAAACAGTAAAACTATCAAATAAATAAAGAACAATACCTAAAATGGTAAAACCCTGTGCACCGCTGGTGTCCTGACTTACCAGCACGATTTTAAAAATTAGCCTTGGACATTCAGCTTATTGAAAACAATAAAAGATATGCATCTGATTTATAAGAGAACCTGAATTTTGCTGTTTTAAACTCCAATAAACAAAAAGAAAATCAAAATGCTTTGTTACTGCAGCTTTTCCTAAATAAAACACAACCACCATAACTTGAAAAATGTACTTTTCTTTATCTTTAAAAGGTACAGCTTGTTTATATCTTAAAAGGTTGATTATGTACAACGTGTATTGTAAGAGGTGGAGCATACCTCTGCATAGTTCTCAACCACTGCCTGTTTCAGCTTTCCCCCGCCACATGGAGACAGCGCTCAGATCAGGAAACAGCTGGGCCTGTAGGTGCCGCTTGGTTTAGCTTTTCTCTTTGTGGAAAGTACACAGTGTTAAACCAAATGCTTGACCACTTCAGAGAACATTAAAATGTTTCCTCATGAAGGCCACATGCCTTCGCAGCTTGACTTAAATAATGTGTACAATCCAAGACATGACTGCATTTTTACAGTCACACACATTGTTAAACACAATGCATCCCTTATATTTTAAACTCACGCTCACCTGCACACACTCCATCATTCATTAACACACGTGCTACAGCTGCTGTGTTGTCACACAGGTTTAATCACCAACAGCTGCAGTCCTGGGTTCATAGACCTGTTGCTGGTTTAGTTTTGCTTTTCTCAGTTTGTCTTCCTGTAGGTGCTCTTCATGGTTGTCTGCTTTGTTTTCTTACAGATTCTTACTGAGGTTGCTTTCTGTGGAGTTTCCTTACAGGTGTAGCTTCTAGTTTTGATTGTACAGATGTTGTTCTTTGTTTTCTATCTTAAGTATCTTTGTTCCATTTTCGCTTGTCTTCACTCTCATTTTTCTTTTCTTCTGCTCACTCTCTTTTCTTTTGTTCCCTCCAGTTACAGCATTATTATGTAACTGAGCAATAAATTAGTTAAAAAATTAAGATGAAATATCCAGGAGAGCCTTTCATGCACAGAGCTTAATTTCCTTTATATCCATAACACTCCTGGTGAAAAGCACAGCAGCCAGACCATCAGTCTGCTGCCATGTGAGACAGAACATGGCAGAAAATAATAATAATAATAATAATAATGATAATAAAATAAAATTTAAAAAGACCCAGAATCCTTCAGTTTGCAATCTCTAATTTGTCCACGTGAGCTGTGCTTTCTTTGTGCTTAAAAATAAAGCTTTTACTAGTCAGGAGGAAAACTTGTTTTATCTTTTATATCTTTATTACTTAACAGATGTGACTTGGGTTTGGAAGGTGGATCTGTTCAGGTGGTTGGGATTACATGTGGAAATGTACACATATGTACATTTAAAATAACTTCTAGATCTTGAAAAGTTACTGTGATAATAATGTAAAGTCCACCTGGCATTAAATGTTCCCTGATTTTGCAGAGCTGTTGTCTCTAACTTGAAATGCACATGTAAAGATAAACTAAGGCAAAAATAGATGAAACTGCACTTTATTTTCTTAAGCAAGTTTAGATCATTCATAATGTTCTCTTAAAGGATAGTTTATTAAATGTTAACATCTTAAAAGTTTGGAGTTATTCATTGTTATTGCCAGTCTGGCCTTCTTGAGATCAAACTGCCTTTTATGTGGCCATTAAACTAAATCCAGGGTTGAAGAAAATGAAATTCCTGTTTCTGTTTCTGAGCTTGGATTCTTTTTTTTATCTAATGCTAATTATTTTAAAGTGAAGCAATTTTAAATATCCTGACTTTTATGTTAGTTGCACATGGATTTTCTCACCTCTCCCCACACGTTATAGAAATGTGAGAATGTTGAGATGAATGTACTATTTTACAGCGAATTCATTTCATGTTAAGACATTTTTAATAAAGACACACACGTTTCCTTCTTTAACAGCTCGCGCAGAGCTTCAGACAGTAGCAGGTGATGAGATGAGGATGTAGGTAGAATAATCCCTCTAACCACTCCCAGCCTCTCTCTCTCTCTCTCTCTCTCTCTCTGTGCGTCCTCGCCCGCTCGCTCGCGCTCAGTGATGCTGCAGCTCCTCTAGTCTCTTCAGTCTCCAGTAAACAGCAGTCATGGCGACAGTGGTCCATCCCCTCACGCTGGATCGAGGTAAGGCGCTCAGAGCTTTGCCATTTCTCCTTGTTATCGCTGATTTCTTTTTCTTTTTTCATTCTCGTTGAAAACTTCAACATTAAACATGAGGGACGCGGGTTGGATTTAAGTGTTTGCGCCCCGCTCGGATTTTCTACACGTAGTCTGCACGGCTCGCTGTTTGAAGGCGAAATGAGCTCGTGCTATGACGTGAACGTCGTCGGGTCCGTGTGTCTCAGGATGGAGCGCGTGTTTTCTTCCATCTTTGTGGGCGCAAACACCAGAGAAATCCCCCGCTCGGAATGCGCTTTGTTTATCTCCATCTGGATGATGTAACCTCCGGGGAGATATATTGTCCCGTCAGATGGCTCGCAGATCTCTGTCTGTAAACAGACCTGAGCTCCTAAAAACCCGAACCTCCACTTTATGAGACGGGAGACAACTTTGTGTTGGAGCTGCTGGGCAGGTGCAGGACACGCAGGTTGGTGCCCCACAGACAACATGAACCTACTTGTTGGAACCATTGGCTATATTCTGAAAGCAAACTGTAATCAAGGGCTAATGATGTCTGCCCAAAGGCTGTTCTGTCACTGAATCTCAGCTTGTTTTCTAAAGAGGAGCTAGGGTCATTGAGGACATGGATGAGCCCTTTTCTGTTGTGTTCTGAAAGAAAAGCTGCACCCATCCAAGCGTTTACATTATTAGTTGTGCTTAAAATTTAAGATAAAATACATCAAGCGCAGCTGAAAAACAGACACTCACTTTAACTAAACATAACAGTTTTTTTAAGCAACTAATACAAAATTCCACGTCAGATGAAATGCAGATCGACTGGTGACACAATAATACACAATAATACACAATAATACACAATAATACACAAACGTGGCTCAACAGATAGTTGCTGTCAAATAAAGAGAAGGAATCATCTTCACTGTGGTGGTTCACAGATATGTTTCATTAATGAAATGGTCATCATCCATCCACCCACCCATCCACCCACCCATGCACCCATCCATCCATCCATCCATCCATCCACCCATCCATCCATCCATCCACCTATCCACCCATCCATCCATCCATGCACCCATCCATCCATCCATCCATCCACCTATCCACCCATCCATCCATCCATCCACCTATCCACCCATCCATCCATCCATGCACCCATCCATCCATCCATCCATCCACCTATCCACCCATCCATCCATCCATCCATGCACCCATCCATCCATCCATCCATCCACCTATCCATCCATCCATCCATCCACCCACTCATTTATTTTCTATACCAATTAAGGTCTATTTACGCGTGACGCAGAAGACGGACACACCGATGGACGGACCCTTTCGTCCATGTCCTCCGTCGTTTACATATGTAATTGGTGCATTTTCAGGGCCTTGTGGATCCGTCATTTGATGCAGCAAACAGGGAAATAACAGCGGAAACAGCGGGTCTGTGTTGAGCAGTTTAGCTGACATCCAACCAGAGAAAGGAACAAACCAGAGAAGAAGAAAAAGAAGGAGGAAGAAAAAGAAGATGGCTAGGACAACAATTGTAGACATGGTGGGAGCTTTTGAAGAAAGGCTGTGTGAGCGTGTTGGGTGGTAGCGATGCATCACTGCTGCCAACCAGTTACCAAAGCTGAGGTCAGAACGCGACAGTGAACCCTGAACTCAGCACTGCCCGCTAGTGGATGAACGGGCCCCATAACCATGGAAACGTAAAAGATGCATGGAAGTATGAAGAGTGGTGCCATATGAGAACACTTAAAACGGACGTACCTGTTGTACGTAAGGGAGCAGAAACTGGACGTTAATCCAATTCAGGGTCGCAGGGAAGCATCCAAATGTTAAAAAACTTAAGCGTTACACCGCAAGTCATTTCTGTGTGGACATGGTCTTAATTTTAACAGTCACACTGGCCCTGTACATTCAAAGCTCCCAGACCCTTGTGGTCTTTAGGGACCTTGTTGAGGGGTCAGGGACCCTAGGTTGGGAACCACTGGCCTGGACAAAGTCATGCAGTTACAACAACTGCTCGTTAGGGGTGATATTCCCCGAAAAGACCACTGACTAACAACAAAGAAGAATCAAATCTGCCTCTTCCGATAGCCTGGACCAAAAACCCATTTTCTTCTGCTTCAGCCACAAATAAAAAATGAACAATTGCAAATGCAACAATTTTTTCACAGTCTTGGAGTTTATGCTTTTTGTTTTGGGTTAGAACTTCACTAGAATCTTTCCAGTATGAGCAACAGACCAGGCAGCAAACTATCTGACATGTTGCACTACGACATGCTCATACCTCTTCCTTTCACTGGATGGTCCATTTGCTAGCAAACAAGCACCAGGGTCAAGTGAACCAAGGTCCCCGGTTTTCAAGCGGACTAGAGTTGGCTTCTTTGTTCTGCACCAAAGTGCAAATGCATGTGCAAATTACTGCAAACAAACCATACTATGGAAGCGGACCAGGGTTTGTATGAAGTGGATCAAATAGTGCCAGTGTGAATACATCCTTAGGCAACCACAAAATTCCCAGTCAGGTCAAATGCATATCAGTGACACCCAATACTGCACAAGCTTTGCACAGGAAAAGGTTGCTGTCAAATATAGAGAAAAGGGACACCTTAGCTGAAACCTCTGTTCCAAGTTAAGCTCTAGCATCCACTCCTCATTTAATGCTATGAGATGGGATAAAAAATACACCTTTTCTCCTGGGAGTTGACATCAACTGTCACAAATTGTGCACAAATTAATGTCACATGTTATTGGTGCCCCACAGAATAAGCCACAGCTAAGAAAATTTCTGCTAAACAATTGTCTTTATGTCTAACTGTAATTTGTTCTTCAGTTGACTTTATAGCTTGTGGGCAGTCAAGCTTTACTGATGCACGGGTGCAGAAGTGAGCTCTACTGCATGCAGAGTTAATGAAATTAGCCAAGGATTGCACCAGGCAAACAGATAAACAATACAAGCTCAGCTTTTCCCACCTATCTCACATTCTTTACACTTCTACAAAGAGGCTTCAAAGACTGAAGCAAAGAGCGAAGTCTTCCAACTTCCAATGTCAGCATATCTGATCCCAGTCATTTACTGGGGCAGTGATTCACGTTTGACCTCAGCTTGTTTGCAGGAGGAGGGGCTGATCCAGATTCGCATGCCATGGCATGAACTCGAACAGCTGCAGCACCACAAGCAGTGGCACTAATGACCATTTTGAATCATGAGGAAGAGGCTACATTATAGGCTTCCTTTTTTTGTTTTTGTTTTTTAGAGATAACCTTATAATTGCTAATAAAAAAGACACTTTTGGCTGAGTTTGACAAACACAAGCAGGGAGGAAGCAAACAGAGATTTTCATTTTCAGAGCTCCCACTTGGCTTGCTGGGTCACAGCAGGATAAAGAGATCTTACATTCATTGGCTTTCCTGTTATTGTTGCAGGAAATGACTGTGATAAGCATGCTGAATGGAAAACAATGGATCTGAACCTCTGTGTATGTATTAGAGAAGTCTGACATCCTCTGTAAGGTGGCATTTAACTATGATTGAGCTTGCCCCAGGGATGAAAAACTTTCCTAAGGACAAAATGACAGCAGAAGGTAGAAAATGAATTATACTTATTTTGAAATGAGCCTTTCTGTACAAAGGAATACAATTAACTATAAATGAAGCATCATTACAATACAAGAGTCTGCAGTAACACCACAGAGGACAGTTTTCCTTTCAGATTAATGTAAAAGACAACGTGCTGCATGCTTAATGAAAGGCTAACACTTGGATAAACTACACACGCCAACACTGTGGAGCTGCTAGCCCCGTCACAAATACCACATCGTTTCTTGATCCCAGTTATTTCGATAATTACCCTTATATAAACATTTGGATCAAACTACCAGATATGTTACCATCCATATTTTCTTCTTCTTTCTTCATGTTTCTTCCACAGATTTATGACATCATCTTAAGTAACTTAACTTGTGTGTAAAACAGTTAATCTGATCATCGGCGGGATGTTGGTTTGAACCTGGGCAAGAAAACTACCCCATGAATGGCCTCAGACACTCTTCATTGTATGATACGTGAGAGCTTTGTGCTCAGTGTGATGGCTGTAATGTGAATTACTTTAGGTGGTCAACAAGCGGAGTGCTATCTAAATGCAGTCTATTTTCTGACATCAGGGAGCATCATGCTCTCGGGGTTGGGGTTGGGGTTAGGGTCAGCTGTTGTGTTATTTGATTCTGTACTAAAAGCTGCTCCTATAGCATCTAGTTTGTTCATTCAAGCAGGTATTATGACCTATTTTAACCTTTAATAACTATAAATATGCAACCTCTTGTGATGTGCATGTGCAATCCATCTATAAATAAAAATATTAATAAAGACCAACCAGCCTTGGGTACGAGGTGCTAAAGCCTTTTCTAAATCAGATTTTAAGACATGTTTGCACATCTTAAATGGGATAAACTGTCTTCATGCACGGCTTTCCTCTACAAACATTCAGAAGAGTGAGGTAAACTAGTGGTGAAAAATCAAACCACTGTATTTTATTACAAACATTCATGTTTAAAATTGATTTTCTTGCTAAAGGTGAGCAACGACATCTGTTCTCCTGGAATCATTGTTGTTGCTATCCTCTGCCAGACTGGGGGGAAAGCCAGTGAGGATAGACATTTCACATTTCCCTTGTGTTTTATTGCAATTACTGCAACTTCTTGCTACTGGCTCTGAACCAAAGGAACCTCGTGCAGAGGCTGCATCGAGGCCTCTTCCTCCATGTCTGGTCCTGCTGCAGCGGTGGTCTGATGTAATCAGGAGAGAGCGGCTTTTTTAGCATGAAGAGACGTTTTCTGTCTGGAACTTAAAGAAGAAAAAGAACCAACACTTCTCTTTGTCCATCTAAACCCATGCAGATGGTGGAAACTGTGATATTTGGACGGGAAACTGCTCCTAAAAGACGATGAGAAATGTTGTTTGTTTTAGTTTTTTGTTGTTATAACTAAATGAAGTTTTATCCTGGTGAATTTAAGTTTTGAGACCAGACAGTGAAGGTAAGACATTTTCTGACCATGTTTTACAAGCGTGCCGCATAAACCGGGTCTTCTTCTGCCTCTGGTTCGGTGAATCTTGGTCGTAGCGAGATGAAACTTCCAGCTGTGGAATCTGTGAGATGTGAGCTTTTCAGTAGAGGAGCCGTTTGTTCGTGTTCATGCTGTCGGGTGAAATTCATCCTGCTGACTTTTTACCTTTTAGTTAGTAAGTCCTGAACTTTCATCTTTCTTTGTCATAAATATGTGATTTTATATATGAAGAAATATTTTATCTGTTGCTGTTTAAAGAGAAAACTGCTGCTAAACCTGTTTATGTGTTTAGTTCAGGGGTCTGCAGCCTTTCCAATCCAAAGAGCCATTTTTCCCTCAGCCAGCTAAATAAAACTCCTTTAGAGACGCAGATGTTATTGGACCTTTGGAAAAAGACAACTATCGAATATAGGACATTTGTTGTCAAGTTTTGAAGAACCACATTTTTATTTCTATTTTTAAGTTTTAAAATAAAGACAAACATAAAACTTTTGCTAAAAAAGAATAGACAGACCTTCTTCTGTGGGATGTAGATACTTGTGCATATGTTATCAGATTTATATTTAAAAACATGAGTTAGCTCTTTAGCATGTTTAGTCGTGTATTAAGAGCCATTGTGGAAAGTCCAGAGACCCACTTGCTGCTCCGGAACTGCAGGTTGAACAACCCCCAGGTTGAGTGTTTGTAGACCAAAATTTACTGCACTTCCTTCTTATAGCAGTAGGCCTTCTTTTAAAGGAAAAGGATATTTTGCGTGCTTCCATTGTTCCAGAGTCCGGTCTTTATGCTCCCTAGCAAACCTATCCTTCCAGTTTTAATAATGTGTTGGACAGATCTTAACACAGATTTAGTAGTTTCAGCATCTCCTTAGATCAGGGGTAGCCAACGTTGGTCCTCGAGGGCACCAATCCGGCAGGTTTTCCAGATTTCCCTGCTCCAGCACACCTGACTCAAATTAAATGGATCCAACAGCCTATAAGGATCTCCACAAGGACTTGTTAGTTTAAGTTACCCATGCCTTAGATGTTACATTACATTATAGTCATTTAGCAGACACTTTTCTCCAGAGCGACTTACATTTGAGAGTAGGCAGTAAAGTTTAGGGTCTTGCCCAAGGACCCACCTAGAAGGTGTTGATATTCACCCCATTATAATATGTACCTGTGGGACTCGATCCCAGGTGTCCCACATGGGAGACGGATGCCAACTGAGTTATCCAGCCGCTTGTTTTCTCTGCTTAATGCCAGTGATTTGATCCTTCTGAAACAGACTAACATCTTTTCTACGATGTGTCTTTCCACATGGTTGTTAGGAAATGAGAAGCAACTCATTGCATCAGTTGGGGTTAAATAACTTGTTGCAGCTGATAAATAATCACCCTGCAGTAATTATCCAACACGAGGCAAACAAATGACCTGTAAAGTTGTATATGCTGGAGAACTCTTTGTTAATTTGCCAACCTAAAGTAGTAAACTATTAACAGGATAAAGAGTATATTGCTTTTGCAGATATATTATGGCTCACAATCTGTGTAAAACTTCAATAAACTGGACTGATCCTCAGAAACTCCAAAACATATGTGTAGATTTGTTGCTGTTGGCTATAAAGGTAGAACTGGTGAGAGCACAGACTCTTGTTGCTTGGGGAATGCTATAAACACATCAGATTTTCAACATGAGAAAGGAGGAGTTGTGTTACTTGAGGAAATTTCTTTATTTTTCTTTTTAAGGTATAACTTAAATTCCTTTTGGGTCCAACAGATTTTTTAGTGAAGGGTGTAGCTGCAGCGTGGTGCAGGCCTACACCTTTTCCTGACCAAGAGACCATGACTAGTTAGATGATTTGTAGTTGCACTGTACTCCCATCACATTCTTCAAGTCATAATAGTGATTTAAAGGATTAGAGAGGTGCTGACAAGCTTACGTCAAGTGTTCAGCCCACTTTTGTTAATGCAGAAATAAAGGTTTTTAGGATAAATGGTGTGGAGGGACAACCTGATCATCACTGAGGATGGTTGAAGTTTTCTGTCTGTCTCACTGCAGACTCCTGCAGGAGTTATTAGCCCTCCAGGAGAGTTGTATTTGTCGTGCTATGAAGGGATATAGTCACAGTAGGAAAAATTAGAGCTAATTCTCCTGTCCTGTGGACAGGACTTGGCTGGTAAAACCTCTGTAGTCGATTTTATTTATTCCCAATGTGATTATTTCAGTTTCTCTAGTTGGATTTAACTGCATAGTTGTGTCATCAAGGACAATCGGGTCGACGTGGCAGAGGCAGATGGCGTGGCCATTTGACAGGACAATATATTCTGGCATGCATGACGTCCAGTGAGCATCTCTCAGGGAATAAAGGTGAGGGCAGAGTAAGAGTAAGGTAATTTAGGCCTCATCTAAGGTGAAAAGCAAGCATTTCAAACAGTGATCAGAAGTCAGATTAAAAAGGAATCTCTCAAGTTTTATCTTGGCTTAATGAGCTCAGCTTCTAATGTGAATGTGTTTATTTCCATCCTGGTACTTCTGTCAAAAAGACACTTCTAAGCTCTGCAAATGGATTACACTAAGTTCTGCTCTCTGCTCTAAATTGAGTAATTATAGCAGCAAGCTGGAGCAATGCCCAGCACCAACATATCTCTGCTATAATGTTGTGAGGGCTTGTCGCGCGGCAAAGCCTTCATTACATGTCACTGTGGCTTTTGTTCTGCACTGTGCCTTCTCTCTAATCAGCAAATGATGAGGATGACCTTTTTTAGTCACAGTCTGATGTTAGAGGAGCCGAAGGAAAAGCATTATAAGGATACAGTGCTATATGGATGTCCGCTACAATTATTTTATAGCATATTAGTTTTTTACATGGCTATTTGAGTACTCTCATGAGACGGAAAAGGCTTTTTGTGTGGTTGTATTACAGAATACAGTTACCGACCACCTTGCTAGTACCAGATTAGACCCCTTCCTCCTCCAGAATTGCCTTAATCCTGGTGTGATAGATGAAGCAGGTGGAGGAAACCTTCCTCAGAGGTTTTCTCCATGTTAACATGACAGCATCACACAGTTGCTGCAGGTTTGTCGGCTGCATCCATGATGAGAATCTCCCGTTCCACCACATCCCAAAGCTGCTCTACTGGACTGAGATCTGGTGGCTGTGGAGGCCGTTGGAGTCCAGTGAACTCATCGTCATGTTCTAGAAAGCAGGTGGAGATGATCTGAGCTTTGTGACATGGTGCATTATCCTGCTGGAAGTAGCATCAGAAGATGCTCCACTGTGGTCATAAAGGGATGGACATGGTCAGCAACAATACTCAGGTAGGCTGTGCTGGTTAAACCAGGCCACGTTGGTACTGTAACGGGGAAGCGTGTTGTGGGGAATTAGCTCAGTTAGCCGGATAAAGCTGCCACAAGGTTGACAAACTCACAGCGACACTGGTACAGATTCCACAGTGCATGCTCTTTAATAAAAGGACATTCATCAGCCATATAAAGCCCGGTTGGACGGCTACTGTCTTATTATACATAAATAAAACAGTGCGGCACAACATGTCCGTCACAACGAGGAGGAAAAAAGAGCAGAGCTCCCAAAATGTCCATCTGCAGTCCAAGCGTGTGCAAGACGATCTCCTCTCTTCTCGAAGCATCTTGCTGACGTCATCATTAGTAGACAACCAAAAGTAGTCTTAAAGGGCCATTCCACAATTACAACTGTTACATTACCCCCCTGGTGAAAAAAGCCCCCCAGCCGTACACAACAAGTGTTTCCATACATGGTCAAACATCTTAAGACCTTTCAGCCAAACAGGGTGAATGACAGCATAATATTGAAACATCTGTCCCACACAGTGGAATGACTAAAATGCCTTAAAAATGCCAAAATTTCTGTAAATAGCTTTTCCAATTTTTTTTCTTTTATAACAGTCGAAAGAACTTTACAACAAAACCAACAAAAAACCCAACAAGTTTGCGTTCGAACTGCAATAGTCAAATAACCCAGACCTTTTAAATAATGAATTCTTTGCCAGAGAAGACAAACAATGAAGAAGAAAACTGGCTAAAGTAAAAAAAATGGAGCTACATAAAATCCTTGCGGCCTTGGGTTGATCAGATTTTTATCAGAACTTCTATGCACTCTTCCACATTTGACTGCAAGCCATTTCTCCAAGACTATCGTTCTACATGCGTGTGTATTTGGTTGCATTTACCCATAATGCCCTTCATACCCACAATGCCATGCAGTGTAGTCTGTTTCCTGGATTTGGTTCACTTAAAGCGGCCTGAGACCTACGTTTGAAGGTGGACCAGAGTTTGCTTTTTTGATCCACATCAGAGTTTGGTTGCACATTCATACTTCTCCAAAAACTAGTCCTTGTTTTACTTTCATAGCAAACAAACTAGGATTCTTATAAGAAGGGTTGGTGTGAATGCACCTTAAATCCCCTTATGTCCTCATTCTGATGCCCAGTCTGAGCTGCAGCTTCACCATGTCTACATGACTAAATACAATGAGATGCTGCCATGTGATTGGCTGATTAGATATTTGTGTTACCTATTAATTAAACAGGACCCGATGAAGTGGCCTGTCAGTGTTTGTTGTAAACAATCTTGATTGCTGATGAGCTGTTACCCACTGATTCTGTATTTTAAATTGCTCACACAGACAGGTACACACAACACAGCATGTTGAGACAATGATTAGTATTCTTCACTCAGCTCTTTAATCAAATTGATGTCACGAAGCCACATTTTCAATGTAGAAAATCAAGTACATGTACGCGATGCATTCAAGTGACTCATGTGTTAGGACCATTGTTGCCAGGCGACTGACAGCAAAAAAAATGGATGCATCCCAGTTCCCCTTTAAAAATTATTAATGTCTTTAACATCTTGTTTACCTGAATAAGCAGATAAACAAAAAGAAAAATTTTTCATGTGCATCATCGCCCACAAAGCCAGAGCCATCAGAAACACCCAAATCAAAGTTCAAAGTCACCCCTGCTTCAGTCTGCTTTTATACCAGCAGGCTGGACACATGACTTGACCCGTGCATTCAGAATCTTTTGATCAGAAGTGAAAAGGAATATTGGATGAAACACGTTATAAAATGAAGCAGCTGTTTTCCTTATGTGTTTTTAGTCTGTTTGAAGAAGTAGAAGCCCTTGAACTGGTACTTCTACAACAGAAGGAAGTGGAACATCTGGGACTTTACCTACAAATACTGTTGGTTTGTGTAACACCTCTAATAAGTCATCACCATCACATAATGGAACCGCTCTTAGGAAGTACCAGTGAAGTCTTGACAGTTACATCATTAAACGGAAAAAATTTTGCAGTAAACTTAGCTCATTAATCAGTATCACTAATGAGAATGGCCTCATCCTGAGTGTAGCAGAGGAAATGAACTGCTGACAGAATATCTGTTCGTCATCACGCTCAGAATGTAGCAGCGGTGCATTATGCTGTAAATGCATCTCAACGTAATACACCCTGAGCTTCTTTTGACTGGGGATTCAATCCCTTGGTGGCTTTTCCAGCTATTTTCTAGCAGATAATAAGAGGAAAACACACTTGGGTTATTGTTGTTTTAGAAAAAACTCATCAAGCGTCAGTAAGATCTGTCACATGGGCGCTATTCTGTCAAACTGCAAATAATTTAATTGTGTGCATTCTGCTTTAGAAACATGCTTAATATGCAGTCGGCAATGGTGTGTTTGCGTATACTGGAAATCTTCGACAGATGCTGCACACATCTGGACCCACTGAATCCCTGCAAGGAAAAAACTGAGCTTCTAAGTGCAACTGGAGGGAATTGGATCAGGTATGCAATCACCTGCAGGACAGAGTCAAGCTTAAAAATTAATATTTTAGATTACTGATGGATCTAATGGGTCAACAACTGCTGCTCTGGATGTTTTCTCTTCTTCAGACCATCTCTGGAAACCCTGGAGATGGTTGTGGGTGAAAATTCCAGAAATACTCAGACCAACAACCATGCCACTTTCAGAGTTTCTTAAATCCTCTTTCTTCCTCAATCTGATGCTCAGTTTGAACTTCAGCTAATCGTCTCCACCACGTCTACATGACTACATGCTGCCGTGTGATTGGCTGGTTAGATACAGTATTTGTATATCTATCTGTATCCAGAACAAACC